>NC_057803.1:481036620-481040173 GCF_018294505.1 Triticum aestivum
CGCTGGGCGCATAGCTCCATAATTCTCCCACCATAGACTGGCGGGGCCTTCAAGATGATATGCGGCAAAGGTGACCTTGTCAGCCTCCGCTACCAGCGCGGAACGCAGCTTGTGAGAAATACTGCGAAGCCAGTCATCAGCGTCGAGAGGCTCGACGGAGTGGTGGAACGTGGGTGGATGCAATTTGATAAAATCACTAAGTGACACCACGTTAGCCCTCTGATGGTGTGCTGTATTCTGTTCAATACGCTCCAACAAACGGTTTGTCTCCCGCTTGTTTCTCTCAGCTTCCATCATCACCTCGGCTAGTGAAGGAGGATGAGGCAGATTTTCATTCCTGGCTTCACTGCCTTCGGCCTGCTCTTGAGAAGCAGGGTTGGCGCGCGTGTTGACCATCCTAGGTAAACAAGACAAAGATTTAGTCAGAATGATAAAATTCCGACATAGGAATACATAATGTGAGGAATAACTCGGAATGCAAGATGATCATCCGTATGACATGGTAGATACAGAAACTGCTTCTTTTATTCCATCGTCATACACACCATACAAGGTTTAGTACAAGACCAAACGAAGTACTATTACGGTGAAAAGGGATTACATCTCATCGGAGGCATTCCAAACTCCTATACATTATTTTTCTACAACTCCGGAAAGAGTACAAACTAGGTCATATCCCACGAGTCACGCGGAACGATAGATGACACAGCTAGTGCAAACTAGGGATACTACCCCTAACTCAGACCGATCCGTAGTAGTCCTCATAAAAGTCACCTCCATAGCCTGGAAGCTCAACATGTTCATCCGGAAACAGATGATCTCGCGGAGCTTGTGGACCATAGGGGCTAGGATGAGGCCTTGGACCAACAAACGGTGGCCTGCGGGGACCGCGAGGTGGGGTGATGCCTCCTACATCACGCCAAACCATCACGTCAGGCAGAGCAGATCTCACAGGATAGAGATCGCGCATATCTGAGAATCCAGCTTGCACCGCCGGTGCGAACCGAGTCAAAGTGGCCCAGTGGTCAGCACGGGTATTGAAGAGCTCTAACCTTAAGGCCCGATTTTCACGATCCTTAACCTCGAGCATCTCAGCAGTGGTGCGAGTTCGTGAATCCTCCTGAGTGGAATCAGCATAAATAGCTTGGAGATATCCTTGTGCTCCCGGAAGTGATCCTGGCATATACCGGAAATCAGAGTCCCGAAATAAACCAGATCTGACTCGCATAATGGTCATCATGGAGTAGGCGGCATCCTGCACAGCCATCTCAATAGTAACCCCGAGTCCATAGGAGCAGTGAAGAGGCTCAGTGGATCCAGGATAAGATGGAAATATCCTGACAGTGCAGAGATACTGGCTTTGATTGAAGTCCCGGAATTGCTCTTCGACCGTGTACTCAGGATACCAGCGGTATCCAGCCTCAGTCATTACCCTGACCAACTTAGCAGTATGGCCGGGTACATCTAGGCATCGAGTCAGGCGAACCACTTGATTGAGGTCGCGAGTGGCCATCTGAAAGCATAATCATAATGCAAAGGCATTAGAATTTCTAGCAAAATTTCGACAGCATAACAGCTGTAAATGCTCAAAAAGGATTTTGAGACATTTGACAAAGGATTTCGTACACACTCAACATCATCATATCAAAGTTCTGAAACCATGTTGGCAACACAATGTGGTAGTAGAACTGAACTAGGCTTGTAACCATCAAACTTATAAGGTACTACTGATTAGTAACACGTGATCCTGATAGAGAGAACAGATCCTAATTCCTTAACCCCCGGTGGAAGAATGGACTGACTCAGATCAGAAAGTCATAAGGTATAAGGAGTAAAAAGAGCCTTACGTTCCAACCCACAAACAATTCCCCTACATATAACTAAAGAATTTCTAGACTCAACATCGACCAGTTTGGCTTGGAGAACCTACAGGCAGTCCGGCTCTGATGCCAACGCTGTCAGGACCCCGACTCGATGTCACATCGATCTAGCTGGTAACACCTCATATCACTTTGCGGCCTCACGCACGGTATCCCCACGGGTGTCGTCTTACCTTTTCCCGGGACCGTTTGCGCCTTTTGGCTCACGTATATGATAGTGTCGCTAGCATCCATATGATAAAGAGCCCGGGCTGACATGACTAGTCGTAAACCCAAAGTGGCACAGACTTACAGGGACAGGCATCCATGACCCAGCTTCGAACGTGTCGGTCATCAGCAAATGGGTCCGGGCTGTAGCACTGGGCTAGCAGGACTCCGGTAAACCGGGCTGTAGCAGGCTAACAGGACTCCGGTACTCAAAGCGTGACATTTCCCCGAAGGGACAGACACAGGAACGAAGAAGGACACATGCCGGCCAGCCTAAGTGTTCCAGAGCAGTAGCAAGCTACCATGGCTCAGCGGTAACACTAGGAGACATTTCCCGGTAAGAGAGGCTACTAAAGATAAACAACTAGATAGTCAGATCCCACACATACCAAGCATTTCAATCATACACACAATATGCTCGATATGTGCAAATACAACGAAGCATCACAACATGACTCTATGACACAAGTACTTTATTTAGGGCTCAGGGAGCCATACACAACATACACAAAGGTACGGGTCTCATGACCCAACATACAAGTCATACAATCATACAAACCAGCAGCGGAAGTAACTTGTCTGAGTACAGACAACTAGTAAAATAAAAGAGGCTTGGAAAGCCTAGCTATACTACGTGGTCCTTCACAAGCTCAGGGTCACCACCTGGGTCTTTAGCCTACTCGTTGATGTCAACGTCTACATAGAACCCATCAGAAGGGGTTGCAGTGTCTTCTGTAAAAATGTAGATTGTAGCAACATGAGTACAAAGGTACTCACCAAGACTTACATCAGATCCTACATACATGCACAGTATCAAGAAGGGTTGGTGGAGTTATTGCAGCAAGCCAGCTTTGACTCTTGGCTAGACTATCCTACGATACTCCAACTTGAAATGGTTTTGCGCACACGAGTCCACTACTCACCACTTCAATACACTACCGAGGATCCACCTCCGTCTTCCTACGGAAGAGCCATCCTCGGCACTCACACTTATCTTGAGGCTTTTAGTAGTTTCCGTTTACTTGTCTATGAACTGTATAGGCAACCAAGTAGTCCTTTACCGCGGACGCGGCTATTCGAATAGATCATGTTAACCCTGCAGGGGTGTACTTCTTCATACACGCTCTCACCACTTACCGTCGTTTACACGACATGTACTCGGCAACCTTCAAGCGGAAGCCCAACGTGGGTGTCGGCCACGACCTACCTAATCACCTAAGCCTCCAGTCCAGGTTTATCGCCTATTCAGGTTCCATCCGCAGGGAGTCCGGCCGAGGTTTCCCATACGGCCCCGAACGATGTGAACAGGGTTCACGAGATACCTAACGGGTATTCGGTACACCCGGCCACGTACCTACCGCATCACAGCCCACCCCTACGGTCAGCGCTGTCCACGGCCTCCAGTAGGCTACAAACACCAGAAACTACTTGCAACTCCTGGACGGAGAACTAGGGTGAATAAGAAG
>NC_057803.1:481040329-481048743 GCF_018294505.1 Triticum aestivum
CTCAGTGCTTAAGGTCGGCTTCAATGAAACAACCCACCATGTACTCCTACATGGCCTCTCATCGATACCTTTACCAAATCGTGTTCACCACACCACTCTCATTACCGACATAAACATTTCACTCTAGCCCATCACCCAGATGAACCAGACCTGACACGACTCTAAGCATAGCAGGCATAGCAAGGTAGGAACAACACATACATATGGCTCAAACAACTCCTACACATGCTAGTGGGTTTCATCTAGTTACTGTGGCAATGACAGGTCATGCAGAGGAAATGGGTTCAACTACCGTAGCACACAGCAGTTTGAAACGCGTTGTCTTAATGCAGTAAAAGAGAGCAGGAGCGAGAACATGGGATTGTATCGATATGATCAAATGGTTGGTTGCTTGCCTGATGGTTCAATGCACTGATACGGTTCTTCGTTAGGGTAATCACGGTACTCCTCGGAGGCAGAACTTGTCGCAAAGGACACCGATACACAACCATCACCAAACAATGTGCAACAATATGATGCATGCATGAAACATAGCAATATGAGTGTGTTGGGCTAATGCAACTAAGACCAGAAGGTTTTGAACAAATTTGAATCAAAGATTCAATTTTCAAACTCAAACATGGCCTTTTAAAGTGCTTTTCCTTGTTCTGCTTAAAACATCAATTTAACTTGTTTGATCATGCATGAAAATAGTACAGATGGATAGATTGGATTTTTCTGATCATTTTTCATATATAATTTGTCCAATTTGGAGTTACAGAATAAAAGTTATGAATTTTTGAAGTTTAAATTATATTTTGGAATTTCCTGATTTAAATTAAATCCAGAAAATCAATTACTGCGTCAGCCTGACATCAGTGTGACGTCAGCAGGTCAACGGAACAGGTCTGGGTCAAACCTGACAGTGGGTCCCGCATGTCAGGGTGATTATTTTAATTAAAATTTAATTAAAACTAATCCTGTTTAATTAACAGGGCTGGGCCCCACCTGTCATTGACTCAGGGGAGTCAACCAGGGCCCACCCGTGGTCAAAGTTAAAGCCAGCGACGCTGGCATTTAGCCGCCGGCGAGCCCGACGCGGCGGCGGGAGTGGTTTTGGCCATTTCGGCCACCAAATGGACCGCGGAGACCACCGGAGTGGAGCTGAGGACAAACCGCAGCTCTTGGCGGAGTCCGTTGGGGTCGGGGTGGCCGGAGTTGGCGCCGGCGATGACTTTGGCGGCCACCGGGGTTCGGTCGAAGATGAACTTGGCGCTAGAGGGGTCGGTGAGGCTCGTGGAGTGGCTAGCTAGGTGCTGCGGGACTCGGTGAGTAAGATGGACACCATCTTGTGGCCGGAGTGTGGCCGGAAGCACGTCGGCGACGAGATCCGCGGCGGTGCGGGCGTGTGATCCTCGTGCGGTGGCTACACGGCTCAGGAATGAGAGAGAGAGGGTCGGAGGAGTAGCTAGGCTCACAGTGCCCCCGTAGAGGCCACCGGCGAGGTCGGGGACGAGCTGAGGCGGCGACGGCGTTGAAGGGGATCTCCGGCGACGGTGAGCTCGGGCGAGGTCGGTGCGGCGGCTTCGGGGCACGCGAGCGCTCGGGGCTCGGCTAGCTCGAAGAAGTAGAGGACGGCGGAGCTTCTAGACAGGGTGGCGCGGCGTGGAGACGACGGGGAGCACGGCTACGGCGGCGGTGCAGCGACGGTGGCGTCGGCCATGGTGTGGGAGCGCGAGGGAGAGGGACTGGGGGCGAATGGAGGTGTCCAGGAGGGTCGGGGCGCGACGTGGAGCTCGTCCAGGCCATCAGGGCGGCGAGAGGGGGAGGCAGGGCGGCGTGCAGCTGCGTGGCGAGCTGCGGTGCCGCCGCCGAGCACCTTGGCTGCCTGCCTGGCAAGCCAAGCAGCTCGCTGGAGCGGTGGCCAGGCTGGGCCGGCCAGGTGGGCTGGCTGGTGGGCCTGTGGTGGCGCCAGGTAAGTTTTCCCTTTTTCTTTCTGTTTCTGTTCTTTTTAATACTTCTGCAACTTTGTTGAATTAAATAAAATACTTAGGCAACTCCTAAAATCACCAAATTACTCCTGGTCCATAGTTGGATTATTTCCAACATGAAACATTTTAGTTTGGAGATATTTGAGCATTTAAATATTTTATATAATTTTAAATGCCCAAATTCAAATATTTATGATTTAATTCAAAAACCCTAAGATGGCCTAGGAAAATGTGCACCACTTTTGGCAGAGGTTCTGAACCAAGACAAAAATGATGGGCATTTTAGAAGGGCATTTCAGGTTCATTGAAAAGTTTTTTTAGTAAACCCTAGTTGGTTTCAGAGGGGACTGGGGGTTCTGTCATCCCCATTTCAAGTTTCTGATGAAAAAGTAGACATGATGCAACACTCTAATGCATGGCTAACTAGGATGTGACAGGCACCGAGTATGATCCGTGCTCAGGACGGGCCACCTTCACCTAAGGATATCTTGAGGAGGGTGCATGTGGCGGGTAGGCCGATGCTACCGAGAAATATGCTCGATGCTGCAACCGGTGCTATGCGGAGTCTGCATGACAGTGTTCTTTCTTTGGAGAAGCGGCGTCTCGGAGAGAAGGATGTGGCATACCCGGTTTTCGTGGCCAAGGTGCCAGAGGGCAAGGGCTTTGTGGATAACTCCATCGGGGGTACGATCGTCCTGCGGTTTGATGACATCCACGCTATGTTGAACCTTCATCCGCTGCACTACACCTTCGTTCGGCTATTTTCGCTGAGTATGGAGATGCGGATCATTCGTAACAAGACCCCGGACATCGTGATAGTCGACCCCTTCTACATGCGTGCCAAGATCTTGGGCAGCGCTGGGGACCGGCAAGTCGCGAGTTCTTACCTCGAAGGCGTCATTCTGGAAAACCAAGATAAGGATAACTTCCTCGTGCCTTACTTTCCTGAGTAAGTCCTCCCCTCAACCGCCCCGTAACATATGAATTCTTAGATTTCGATCGTTTTTCTTTTAACATTCCGTGTTTTCTGCAGTGACACACATTGCACGCTCATCCTCCTAAGCCCCAAATATTCCATGGCCACGTATTTCGACCCGGACCGTCAGTCGAACGTAGACTACACAAATGTCAAGAAGGTTCTTGATGATGTTCTCCCCGGCTACGTCAAATCTGGAGGCACCTTCACCAGGCCTATTCGTAAGTACGGCAAGCACATGTTCTCCCACAATACGACGTTCTGCTGCGTCAAGCAGCCGCCTGGCGGTCAGAAGGGTGCCTACTACCCCATCCATCACATGCGGGCGATCGTACGGGACCATCATCAACTTCTGCTACCGAGTAGACTCAAAGATTGGGCCGCGAGCGTGTCGGCAATCCAAGACGCGGACATCAGACAAGAATTCTTTCGCATCCAGTCGGAGTTTGCGGAAATCATCCATCAAGATGTCTTTCGTACCGCGGGGCAGTTCTACCTCAGAAATCAACCGTCCAACAGTGACATCGACACAATCCTACAAATGCAGGCTGACAACGCTCGTTGTTTCATGACTCCCACGATAGACGGCGGCTTCATCCACGCTCCGGTCCCTTGAGTCGAGTCGAAAGCAGTGATGTTGTGTCTAGTTCCGAAACATCGATTGGCTCATGTTGTAATTAAACTTTAATGAACTTGTAGTATGTCTCTTTGGTTTCGAGAGTCGTTCAACTTAGATGTAATCGATGCTATTAATGTCTTGCTTTTCTCTTCCGATCGTTCTGTTGCATACTTATATATTGCTTATGTATTGTTTGTGAATTGGTACTAATGTTTCGTTTGGCTACTGCATAGCGATGCCGTGGTATGTCGTGTACAAGGGTAAGGTTCCCGGAGTCTACAACGACTGGGAGGAGTGTCGGAGACAGGTTCACCGATTCAGCGATAACAATTACAAAGGGTACACCACTAGGGCCGAGGCCGAATCTAGATACGCCCGCTATCTAGCGGGAGAGGGGAGGGAGCGTTGGAGGAACCGGATGAAGACGAGTTTCATCGTGATGACCGCAGCTCTCTTCTATGTGATGGTAGTTTAGATGATCGATATCGACTTGTAATGTGAAGATAAACTCGCGGTCTCGAGACTTGTAATATAATGTTCTATCTTTGTTCGGTCTTTTCTATTCGGAGACTAATATGATGAATTGTATTCGGAGACTAAAATGATGAATTATATTCAGAGACTAATCTTCTATTGTATTCGATGAATCTGTTGTTGATGTGTGCTGTCTATATTTTGTCCAATTATACATTTTGTAATCTGTGCAAAAAACAGAAAAATAAAAAATAAAAAAAGCCAAATATTCATACTAATGGCGCATCACATCACAGTGCGCCATTAGTATGCCAAAGGATACTAATGGCGCATCACTAAACAGTGCGCCATTAGTATGCCGAAGTTACTAATGGCGCATCCTGTTGTCGTGCGCCATTAGTATGCCAAAGCACCTGGGTATACATGGCCCCCTGGGAGGCATACTAATGGCGCACTATTGTATATACTAATGGCACATCTGAGGTGCGCCATTAGTATACCAGATACTAATGGCGCACCAGTGGTGCGCCATTAGTAAAATATACTAATGGCGTGCTACTAATGGCGCACCACTAATGCGCCATTAATGGCCAAATTAGGTGCGCCATTAGTAGGCCTTTTCCTAGTAGTGTTCGGGCCCTCTTGATGGAGGTACAAGAGTAGATCTACCACGAGATCAGAGAGGCTAAACCCTAGAAGCTAGCCTATGGTATGATTGTATGTTGTGGTTGTTGTGTCCTACGGACTAAAACCCTCCGGTTTATATAGACACCATAGAGGGTTAGGGTTACACAAGGTCGGTTACAAAGGAGGAGATATCCATATCCGTATTGCCTAGCTTGCCTTCCACGCCAAGTAGAGTCCCATCCGGACATGAGACGAAGTCTTCAATCTTGCATCTTCATAGTCCAACAGTCCGGCTAAAGGATATAATCTGGCTGTCCGGAGACCACCTAATCCAGGACTCTCTCAGTAGCCCCTGAACCAGGCTTCAATGACGATGAGTCCAGCGTGCAGTATTGTCTTCGGCATTACAAGGCGGGTTCCTTCTCCGAATACATCACAGAAGAATTTGAATACAAGGATAGTGTCTGACCCTGCAAAATAAGTTCCACATACCACCATAGAGAGAATAATATTTCTGCAAATCTAACTTGCTGACTTGTTTTGGCAACAGGACATTACGTCACGGCCCGGTGATTATTCGAACCGTTTCCTTTAACTAGCCCCGCACATAACGCGAGGCAGTTTTTTGACACGTCTTGTCAAAACAGAGATCGTGTCCCCTTATCACGGGATTCTCATCAATACAGGTGTGGGTAACCCAACCGCGCCATCGATTATGGTGCTTGGGGGATGAATGAGTTTTACCAGGCTAGTGGGGACGCATAGTTTCATCCGCCCATATAAAGGGATAAGGATTCACCTTTTCTGTCAGGACCCCGACTCGATGCCACATCGATCTAGCATGTAACACCTCATATCGCTTTGCGGCCTCACGCACGGTATCCCCACGGGTGTCGCCTTACCTTTGCCCGGGACCGTTTGCGCATTTTGGCACACGTATATGATGGTGTCGCTAGCATCCATATGATAAAGAGCCCGGGCTGACATGGCTAGTCGTAAACCCAAAGTGGCACTAACTTACAGGGACAGGCATCCATGACCCAGCATCGAACGTGTCGGTCATCAGCGAGTGAATCCAGGCTGTAGTACTGGGCTAACAGGACTCCGGTGAACCGGGCTATAGCGGGCTAGCAGGACTCTGGTATTCATCGCGTGACATTTCCCCGAAGGGACAGACATAGGATCGAGGAAGGACACATGCCGGCCTGCCTAAGTGTTCTGGAGCAGTAGCAAGCTACCAGGGCTCAGTGGAAGCACTAGGAGACATTTCCCGGTAAGAGAGAACTACTAAGGACAAACAACTAGATAGTCAGATCCCACACATAGCAATACACATTACACGTACGCATAACATGCAAGTATGTGCTGTACAACATGGCATCACAGCATAACTCAACAACTTATATAGATAAAGGCTCAGAAGAGCCATCACATCATTATTACAAACAGGGGTCACATGACCCAACAGTCAGAGCAATCAAGCAACAAGCAGAAGCATTACATGTCTAGGTACAGACATCTATAAATGAAAAGGCTGAAGAGCCTGACTATCTACAACATCCGATCAAGATCATAGCTGAGGTACTAGCTACTAGTCGAAGTCCACGAGAACACTAGTAAGACCGTAGTCTCAGCTGCAAAAACATAATAAAGCAACATGAGTACAAAGGTACTCAGCAAGACTTACATCAGATCCTATCGTACATGCATTTGTATCAAGAGGGTAATGTGGGGTTTAGTTGCAGCAAGCCAGCTTCGACTCTGTGGCTATCCTGTTCTACGACTACCAGAAACTCTGGAGGTGAAACAACATACACGAGTCCACTAATCACCACGCAATACACTACTATGGATTCATCCCCGTCTCCCTACGAGAAGGCCATCCATAGCACTCACACATGTCTTGAGCATTTTAGGGTATCCACTTCAAGTTGTCTATGTACCATGTAAGCATCCAAGAAGTCCATAACCGCGGACCCGGCTATTCGAATAGATCATGTTAACCCTGCAGGGGTGTACTTCTTCACACACGCTCTCGCCACTTACCGCCATGTACACGTCATGTATCTCGGCAACCTTCAAGCGGAAGCCTGGCGAGGGTGTCGGCCACGACCTGACTAACCACACAAGACTCTAATCCAGGTTTATCGCCTATTCGGGTTCCATCCGCAAGGAGATCCGACCGGGGTGTCGCTCACGGCCCCAAACGATGTGAGCAGGGTTCCCGAGCCCACCAACCGGGTGCCACTCGGTACACCGTGCCACGTGTGCCTAGTCTGTCCCAAGCCCACCCTGCCGGGTGCCACTTGGTAGAAAAATAGCACTACCTACAAACACCAGAAACTAGTTGCGACTCCTGGACAGAGACCAAGTTGGTTAATAAGTCGAGAGGGGCACTTAAGCATTCCAATGTGTGGTAGTATCGAGTCATTGGACAACATACATAGAACTCAGTGCTTAAGGACGGTTCCAATGAGACAACCCACCATGTACTCCTACATGGCCTCTCACTGCTACCTTTACCAAATCATGTTCACACACTTCACTCTCAGCATCGGAACATATCGTAACACTCCAATTCATTCCCGATGAACCAGACCTGACACAACTCTAAGCAATAGCAGGCATAGCATGGTAGGAACACATCAGTGGCTTCAATCAACTCCTACACATGCTAGTGGGTTTCAACTATTTACTGTGGCAATGACAGGTCATGCAGAGGAATGGGTTCAACTACCGCAGCACAAAGTAGCAGATGAATCGTTGTTGTCCTAATGCAATAACTGAGAGCAGGAGCGAGAGAGTAGGGTTTTATCGAAATGAACAAGGGGGGTTGCTTGCCTGGTAATTCAACAAGGGAGGCACTGCTTCACAGACAGGTACTCTGGAACGTCTCCGGAGCAGGACCTATCGAGAAGGAATGGTGCCGGCAATCAATACACAATCATATGCAACAATATGATGCATGAACATGGCATGTAGATGTGATGCTGTTTGAGCTAATGCAACTAGTAAACATTTGGTTTGAAGTCCATTTGAACCAAAGGTTCAAATGCATTTCTAAATTAAGTCTCTTATATATGCCCTAATGTGTTTTCCCATATTCAGCATGTATAAGTTGGTTTTTCATGCATGAAACTAGTACAGATGGAAAGGTTGCATTTTTCTGATAATTTTTCATATATAAATTATTTTAATCTGAGCTACGGTTGAATTTCTATGAATTTTTGAAGTTTAAATCATTTTCTGGATTTTCTGAATTATTTTAAATCCAGAAATCATATTATTGCGTCAGCATGACGTCATTACTACGTCAGCGGTCAACTGGCCTGGTCCGGATCAAACCTGACGTGTGGGATCCACACGTCAGTGACACTGGGGTTAACCCCGAGTCAAACCCCGGGCTGATTAGCTTTGACTAATCCCTGGGCCCACTGGTCAGCGTCAGTAGGTGGGGATTAGTGCCTAATTGGCAAAACCACGTCAGCCCGCCGGAGTTCTGGCCGGCGGCGACCATTAGCGCGGCGGCGACTCGCCGGACTTGCGCTGCAGGCAGCGTTTGGTCGCGCGAAGACCACCGGGGCGTAGCCCGTCGTCATCCGCAACCAGGGGAGCTGATGGGGGGCTGCGGGGGCGCCGGAGCTCGCCGGAGCGAAGCTCGGGGCGGCCGCCGGAGTTCGGGCGCGAGCTGGATCGGGCTGCAGGGCATGGCAGGGGCTGCGGGCGGAGGCGTTGGCTTTCTGGGAGG
>NC_057803.1:481049234-481058123 GCF_018294505.1 Triticum aestivum
GCGATCTTCGGTGGCCGGCGACGGAATCGGCGATGGTGGCGGCGTTGCAGCGCGTCCGGGACCTCGTGGCTCGGTGAGGAGGTGGATGGGGTTGTGGCGGAGCTCGGAAGTGTGTCGGGGAGGCGAGGGGAGGCCGGTGGCCACGGCAACGGCGAGCGATGGCGGCGGCAGCGCTCGGGTGCGCTCGGGGAAGAGAGAACCAGGGAGGAGGGAGAGCGAGAGGGAGGGGAAAAGGGACCGGGGCGGCTGCATGGCGTCGTTCCAGGCATCCAAACGAGGAGGGGAGAGGCAGGAAGGCAGGGAGGGAGGTGGCGTGGCCGAGCGCGTGGCCGCGGCCGGCTGTGGCGTGGGCACGCACCTGCTTGGGCGAGAGGGAGAAGACGACAGAGGAGCTGGCGGGCTGGGCCGCCCCCTGGCTGGG
This sequence comes from Triticum aestivum, assembly GCF_018294505.1. Classification (NCBI taxonomy): domain Eukaryota; kingdom Viridiplantae; phylum Streptophyta; class Magnoliopsida; order Poales; family Poaceae; genus Triticum; species Triticum aestivum. The sequence continues at coordinate 481,049,656 of NC_057803.1, forward strand.
CCGGCCTGCTGCTGCTGGGCTGCGCAGGGGAGAGCCCCAGGTAAGCCCCTCCTTCCTTTTATTTCTGTTTTCTAATTTTTTCTGACATTTGTTTGGTTTAATAAAAATACTAAACCATTTTATTTTATTATGCCAGTTTTTGCAGGAGCTGGATATATTATTCCAGAGCTCTTTTATAAATGGCATAATTTTTGGACCATATTAAATATATATAACATTTATATATCCAAGCAAATAATTATTGTATTAATTCCAAATGGCCAAAATAAATATCCATGAGCTCCTAAAAATATTGTTTTGATTTTTATCTCTGTCCAATATTTTTAGAGGGCATCATGAGCATTTTCTTGGACCCTTTTGGAGAAATTTTTATTTGGGTCATTTTCAAAAAATGATTCTGAGGGTTCCACCAATCCTCATTTCAAATTTAAATGAAATTTAAATATGATGCACAAATGGCTAACTAGCCTAGGTCATACCAGACTAGGGATGTGACAACTCGCCCCCACTTGAAAGAATCTCGTCTCGAGATTCAGGGGTCGACGGAAAGAAAGCGGGGTACTCTAGTCGAAGACGATCTTCTCGCTCCCAAGTAGCCTCTCTCTCGGAATGATGAGACCACCGAACTTTGAGAAACTTGATGTTCTGACGTTGGGTAACACGCTCTGCTTGATCAAGAATGCGAACCGGGTACTCTCGGTATGTGAGGTTATCTTGGAGATCAAGCGTTTCATGGTCCACTCCGCGGATGGGATCCGAGAAGCAACGCCTGAGTTGAGAGACGTGGAAGACATCATGAACTCGAGAAAGATGTGGGGGTAGTTCCAATTGGTAGGCAACCTCTCCTCGTTTAGCGAGAATACGAAAAGGACCAATGTAACGAGGAGCCAACTTGCCCTTGATACCGAAACGATGGGTACCCTTCAAAGGAGTAACCCGAAGGTAAGCTTGGTCGCCAATTTCATAAGTCATATCCTTATGATGACGATCGTACTGACTTTTCTGATGAGACTGGGCTGTTTTCAAATTCTCACGAATGATGCGAACTTGCTCTTCTGCCTCCTGGATCATATCCGGTCCAAAGAATTGTCTTTCACCGATTTCTGACCAGTTCAAAGGTGTTCGACATCTTCGTCCATAGAGAACCTCAAAAGGAGCTTTCTTGAGGCTGGATTGATAGCTATTGTTATAAGCAAACTCGGCGAAAGGAAGACATTTCTCCCAATCCATACCGAATGAGATAACGCAAGCTCTGAGAATGTCTACGAGAATTTGATTGACCCGTTCCACCTGACCACTCGACTGAGGGTGGAAAGCGGTACTGAAGGAAAGATGGGTTCCCATGGCAGTTTGGAAACTCTCCCAGAAATGAGAAGTGAAAAGACTGCCACGGTCTGAATTGATCTCTAGTGGAACACCATGGAGTGACACTATTCGAGAAATATATAAGTCAGCAAGCTGACTAGCAGTGATACTCTCTCGAATAGGGAGGAAGTGAGCCACTTTGGAAAGATGATCAACGACTACGAAGATAGCGTTATTCCCTCTTTTGGTCCTGGGAAAGCCGGTAATGAAGTCCATACCAACTTTATCCCATTTCCATTCAGGAATAGCTAAAGGCTGAAGGGTGCCAGCAGGTCTTTGATGTTCTGCCTTAACGTGACGACAAACGTCACATTTAGCAATGAACTCAGCGATTTCTCTCTTCATCCTAGTCCACCAGAACCTCTGGCGTAGGTCCTGATACATCTTAGTACTACCGGGATGAATCGTGAGAGGAGATTCATGCGCCTCCTTAAGGATCAATTGTCGCAGATGTTGATTCTTGGGAACCACCAAGCGATTCTCAAAGAAAACAACACCACGATCATCCATAGAGAAACATCCACCAACTCCCTTCTTAATGTTTCTCTTGATCCGGGTAATCCCCCTATCAAACTTCTGGTCAGAGATGATCTGATCCTCAAGGGTAGGTTTCGCCACCAAGGTAGAAAGGAATCCGCGAGGAGCAATGTGAAGGTTAAGCTTACAGAATTCCTCATGGAGAAGTGGTTGGCCTTGCTGCAACATGAGATTGTTGCAATAAGATTTACGGCTTAGAGCATCAGCCATGACATTGGCTTTGCCTGGGGTGTAGGTAATCCCTAGATCATAATCTGTGATCAACTCCAACCAACGTCTTTGCCTAAGGTTCAGATCCGGTTGGGTGAAGATATACTTGAGACTCTGGTGATCGGTGTAGATCTCGCAACGTTTACCAAGGAGGTAATGTCGCCAGGTCTTGAGTGCATAGACTACGGCCGCAAGCTCTAGATCATGTGTAGGATAATTCTCCTCATGTGGATGCAACTGTCGAGATGCATAGGCAATCACATGACGATCTTGCATAAGAATGCAACCTAGTCCCTGTCGTGAGGCGTCGCAGTAGATAATAAAGTCTTTAGTGAAATCCGGTGGCACAAGTATGGGAGCAGAAGTCAGGCGTCTTTTCAGTTCCTGAAAACTGTACTCACACTGTGGGGACCACTCGAACTTTTTATCTTTCTTGAGAGGTTCCATGAGGGGTTTGGCTACTTTGGAGAAGTTTTCAACAAAGCGGCGACAATAGCTGGCTAGACCAAGGAAACTCCTAACTTGTTTAACGGTCTCAGGTGGAGTCCAATCAAGAACGGCTTGAACTCTCTCGGGATTGACAGCAATGCCCTTACCAGAGATTACGTGGCCTAGGTAGGTCACTTCTGGCAACCAAAATTCACACTTGGAGAACTAGGCATAAAGGCGGTGTTCTCTGAGTTTTTCTAAAACAAGTCTAAGATGTTCGGCATGTTCTTCCTCGTTCTTGGAGTAGATGAGTATATCATCGAGGTAAACCACGACGAATTTATCCAAATACTCCATGAAGATTGAGTTCATTAACCGAGAAAAGGTGGCTGGAGCGTTGGTTAAACCGAAGGACATGACGGTGTACTCGTATTGGCCATAACGAGTAACAAAGGCCGTTTTCGGAATGTCCCCGTTTCTGATTTTGATTTGATGGTAGCCCAACCTCAAATCCATCTTGGAAAAGACTGAGGATCCAGCGAGCTGATCATACAGGTCGTTGATCCTGGGGAGCGGATACTTGTTCTTTATCGTGACCAAATTAACGGGACGATAATCAACGACCATCCGGTCCGTACCGTCTTTCTTCTTGACAAAGAGGACGGGGCAAGCCCAAGGAGAAGAACTAGGACAGATGAAACCCTTTTGCAAGGACTCATCGAGTTGTTTCTTAAGCTCGGCTAGTTCTAGGGGTGCCATCTTGTAAGGTCTCCGGGAGATTGGAGCTGTTCCTGGAATAAGATCTATGACGAACTCTACATCTCTGTCAGGTGGAACACCTGGCAGTTCCTCTGGAAAGACATCCGGAAAGTCGCGGACTACCGGGATATCTTCAAGGTCTGGAAGAGGGCTGGCATTAAGAGAATAGAGATGACGCTTTGCAACTCTAGTGGAGACGGTGACTATCTTGCCAGATGGGTGTGTAAGTTGAACAGATCTTGTGTAACAATCAATCTTGGCATGATGAGCTGTCATCCAGTCCATACCCAAGATGATGTTAATATCCGAAGACTTGAGGGCTACAAGTGATGCAAGGAATACAAGTCTGTCAACAAGGATTTCGTTACCATGACTTACACTAAAGGTTTGCCATTTGGATCCAGGAGTTTGGATGACTAGCGGAGTTGGCATATCACAAAATGACATGTTGTGCAAGTTAGCATAGCTTTCAGAAATGAAGGAGTGAGATGCTCCAGTATCGAATAGAACTGATGTTGGGTGACAATTGACAAGGAGTGTACCAAGAACGACATCCGGATCATCATGAACGTCTTTGGCTGAGACGTGATGCACACGTCCACGTTCAGTGGGAACTGACTTGACACTGATCATCTTGCGTGATGGCTTAATACAGCCAACAGTATTCTCGGCCTTGGATGGAGCATAACTAGTCTGAGAGCAGTCACGTGCATAGTGTCCTGGCTTCCCGCATGTGAAGCAAGTCCCTGAGGTTGGACGTGGACCCGCACTAACAAGCGGTCTACCAGTAGGCCTGGGTGGAACATATGACTGAGCTGGGGAAGGCACCACATGAGATGACCTCGGTGTATAACCGAAAGGAAGAGCGGAGTTTGGAACCCAAATCCGGCGTTTCTGGGAACTAGAACCGGAGGAAGATCCCAAATCATGGGTGTGCTTACGAGACTCCTCGTAAGTGAGTTGAGCTGTCTCTGCATTGATGGCTTTGTTCACCAGAGCTTGGAATGTATCGCAATGATGCAGGTGAAGATCACGACGCAACTTGGGGTTGAGACCCTTCCGGAACCTAGCCTGCTTCTTAGCATCCGTGGACACTTCTTCTATGGCATAACGGGCAAGATTCTCGAACTCTCTGCTATAAGCATCAACAGCCATCTTACTCTGGGTGAAACTACAGAACTCTTCTCTCTTGCGATCAAGGAGGGCCTGGGGAATGTGATGCTCGCGAAAAGACTCAGTGAAATCCTTCCAGGTAGGAATCTGGCCAGCTGGAAGCATAGCCTCATAGTTCTGCCACCAAAGACTAGCAGGACCTTCCAGGTGATATGTGGCATAAGTGACCTTGTCATCTTCAGCTACGTTCGCGGAACGCAGCTTATGGGTGATGCTACGGAGCCAGTCATCTGCATCGAGTGGCTCAATGGAATGATGAAAGGTGGGTGGGTGCAAGCGGATGAAGTCATGAATGGTAGCAGACCCTTTGAACTGATGTGCGGTGTTCTCCTCGATACGTGCCAACAAGCGGTTGGACTCACGCTTGTTCCTCTCCATCTCTAGCATGAACTCTGTCAACGAAGGCTGGTCAGGAGGATCCTCATCCCTACCATCTCCGTGGTTCTGGCTACGAGCGACAAAACCTCGCTTAGCTGATGACATCCTGAGAACGAAACCAAGGACGAAATCAACATCAACTATCGACTGTAGAATGTAGGACAAGGAATTAGTATCACTCGAACTCCTAGGGAAATTCCGGCAGCATAACGGCAGTAACATGCTCAGCATGAGACATCCTACTAAAATGGGGTAGTACAACAACTCAACATCACCACTCAAGGTTCTGGGATAGTACTAAACAGACTACACCGGAAGTACTCGAAACTGGGGTATGACTCTGATCAACCAGTCTTATGGAACTACGGAGTAGTAACACGTGATCCTGATAGACGGAAGAGAAGCCTAATTCCTTAACCCCGGAGGAAGATAGGAGGACTCAGATCAGAAGGCCATGAGGTAAAGGAGTAAAAAGAGCCTTACGTTCCTTCCCACAATCAATTCCCTTACATAACTAAAGAATTTCTAGACTCAACTTCGACCAGTATGGCTTAGTAATCCTACAAGCAGTCAGGCTCTGATACCAAAGCTGTCAGGACCCCGACTCGATGCCACATCGATCTAGCATGTAACACTTCATATCGCTTTGCGGCCTCACGCACGGTATCCCCACGGGTGTCGCCTTACCTTTGCCCGAGACCGTTTGCGCATTTTGGCACACGTATATGATGGTGTCGCTAGCATCCATATGATAAAGAGCCCGGGCTGACATGGCTAGTCGTAAACCCAAAGTGGCACTAACTTACAGGGACAGGCATCCATGACCCAGCATCGAACGTGTCGGTCATCAGCGAGTGAATCCAGGCTGTAGTACTGGGCTAACAGGACTCCGGTGAACCGGGCTGTAGCGGGCTAGCAGGACTCTGGTATTCATCGCGTGACATTTCCCCGAAGGGACAGACACAGGATCGAGGAAGGACACATGCCGGCCTGCCTAAGTGTTCCGGAGCAGTAGCAAGCTACCAGGGCTCAGTGGAAGCACTAGGAGACATTTCCCGGTAAGAGAGAACTACTAAGGACAAACAACTAGATAGTCAGATCCCACACATAGCAATACACATTACACGTACGCATAACATGCAAGTATGTGCTGTACAACATGGCATCACAGTATAACTCAACAACTTATATAGATAAAGGCTCAGAAGAGCCATCACAGCATTATTACAAACAGGGGTCACATGACCCAACAGTCAGAGCAATCAAGCAACAAGCGGAAGCATTACATGTCTGGGTACAGACATCTATAAATGAAAAGGCTGAAGAGCCTGACTATCTACAACATCCGATCAAGATCGTAGCTGAGGTACTAGCTACTAGTCGAAGTCCACGAGAACACTAGTAAGACCGTAGTCTCAGCTGCAAAAACATAATAAAGCAACATGAGTACAAAGGTACTCAGCAAGACTTACATCAGATCCTATCGTACATGCATTTGTATCAAGAGGGTAATGTGGGGTTTAGTTGCAGCAAGCCAGCTTCGACTCTATGGCTATCCTGTTCTACGACTACCAGAAACTCTGGAGGTGAAACAACGTACACGAGTCCACTAATCACCACACAATACACTACTATGGATTCATCCCCGTCTCCCTACGAGAAGGCCATCCATAGCACTCACACATGTCTTGAGCATTTTAGGGTATCCACTTCAAGTTGTCTATGTACCATGTAAGCATCCAAGAAGTCCATAACCGCGGACCCGGCTATTCGAATAGATCATGTTAACCCTGCAGGGGTGTACTTCTTCACACACGCTCTCGCCACTTACCGCCATGTACACGTCATGTATCTCGGCAACCTTCAAGCGGAAGCCTGGCGAGGGTGTCGGCCACGACCTGACTAACCACACAAGACTCTAATCCAGGTTTATCGCCTATTCGGGTTCCATCCGCAAGGAGATCCGGCCGGGGTGTTGCTCACGGCCCCAAACGATGTGAGCAGGGTTCCTGAGCCCACCAACCGGGTGCCACTCGGTACACCGTGCCACGTGTGCCTAGTCTGTCCCAAGCCCACCCTGCCGGGTGCCACTTGGTAGAAAAATAGCACTACCTACAAACACCAGAAACTAGTTGCGACTCCTGGACAGAGACCAAGTTGGTTAATAAGTCGAGAGGGGCACTTAAGCATTCCAATGTGTGGTAGTATCGAGTCATTGGACAACATACATAGAACTCAGTGCTTAAGGACGGTTCCAATGAGACAACCCACCATGTACTTCTACATGGCCTCTCACCGCTACCTTTACCAAATCGTGTTCACACACTTCACTCTCAGCATCGGAACATATCGTAACACTCCAATTCATTCCCGATGAACCAGACCTGACACAACTCTAAGCAATAGCAGGCATAGCATGGTAGGAACACATCAGTGGCTTCAATCAACTCCTACACATGCTAGTGGGTTTCAACTATTTACTGTGGCAATGACAGGTCATGCAGAGGAATGGGTTCAACTACCGCAGCACAAAGTAGCAGATGAATCGTTGTTGTCCTAATGCAATAACTGAGAGCAGGAGCGAGAGAGTAGGGTTTTATCGAAATGAACAAGGGGGGTTGCTTGCCTGGTAATTCAACAAGGGAGGCACTGCTTCACAGACAGGTACTCTGGAACGTCTCCGGAGCAGGACCTATCGAGAAGGAACGGTGCCGGCAATCAATACACAATCATATGCAACAATATGATGCATGAACATGGCATGTAGATATGATGCTGTTTGAGCTAATGCAACTAGTAAACATTTGGTTTGAAGTCCATTTGAACCAAAGGTTCAAATGCATTTCTAAATTAAGTCTCTTATATATGCCCTAATGTGTTTTCCCATATTCAGCATGTATAAGTTGGTTTTTCATGCATGAAACTAGTACAGATGGAAAGGTTGCATTTTTCTGATAATTTTTCATATATAAATTATTTTAATCTGAGCTACGGTTGAATTTCTATGAATTTTTGAAGTTTAAATCATTTTCTGGATTTTCTGAATTATTTTAAATCCAGAAATCATATTATTGCGTCAGCATGACGTCATTACTACGTCAGCGGTCAACTGGCCTGGTTCGGGTCAAACCTGACGTGTGGGATCCACACGTCAGTGACACTGGGGTTAACCCCGAGTCAAACCCCAAGCTGATTAGCTTTGACTAATCCCTGGGCCCACTGGTTAGCGTCAGTAGGTGGGGATTAGTGCCTAATTGGCAAAACCACGTCAGCCCGCCGGAGTTCTGGCCGGCGGCGACCATTAGCGCGGCGGCGACTCGCCGGACTTGCGCTGCAGGCGGCGTTTGGTCGCGCGAAGACCACCGGGGCGTAGCCCGTCGTCATCCGCAACCAGGGGAGCTGATGGGGGGCTGCGGGGGCGCCGGAGCTCGCCGGAGCGAAGCTCGGGGCGGCCGCCGGAGTTCGGGCGCGAGCAGGATCGGGCTGCAGGGCATGGCAGGGGCTGCGGGCGGAGGCGTTGGCCTTCTGGGAGGCTACTGAGCGCGGTGGCCGGTGTAGGCACGGGCTGCGGTGGCTCTGGCCACGACGGCGAGGAGCTGCGGCGGCGATGGCTTCGG
>NC_057803.1:481058559-481126444 GCF_018294505.1 Triticum aestivum
AATCGACCGCGGCGATCTTCGGTGGCCGGCGACGGAATCGGCGATGGTGGCGGCGTTGCAGCGCGTCCGGGACCTCGTGGCTCGGTGAGGAGGTGGAGGGGGTTGTGGCGGAGCTCGGAAGTGTGTCGGGGAGGCGAGGGGAGGCCGGTGGCCACGGCAACGGCGAGCGATGGCGGCGGCAGCGCTCGGGTGCGCTCGGGGAAGAGAGAACCAGGGAGGAGGGAGAGCGAGAGGGAGGGGAAAAGGGACCGGGGCGGCTGCGTGGCGTCGTTCCAGGCATCCAGACGAGGAGGGGAGAGGCAGGCAGGCAGGGAGGGAGGTGGCGTGGCCGAGCGCGTGGCCGCGGCCGGCTGTGGCGCGGGCACGCACCTGCTTGGGCGAGAGGGAGAAGACGACAGAGGAGCTGGCGGGCTGGGCCGCCCCCTGGCTGGGCCGGCCTGCTGCTGCTGGGCTGCGCAGGGGAGAGCCCCAGGTAAGTCCCTCCTTCCTTTTATTTCTGTTTTCTAATTTTTTCTGACATTTGTTTGGTTTAATAAAAATACTAAACCATTTTATTTTATTATGCCAGTTTTTGCAGGAGCTGGATATATTATTCCAGAGCTCTTTTATAAATGGCATAATTTTTGGACCATATTAAATATATATAACATTTATATATCCAAGCAAATGATTATTGTATTAATTCCAAATGGCCAAAATAAATATCCATGAGCTCCTAAAAATATTGTTTTGATTTTTATCTCTGTCCAATATTTTTAGAGGGCATCATGAGCATTTTCTTGGACCCTTTTGGAGAAATTTTTATTTGGGTCATTTTCAAAAAATGATTCTGAGGGTTCCACCAATCCTCATTTCAAATTTAAATGAAATTTAAATATGATGCACAAATGGCTAACTAGCCTAGGTCATACCAGACTAGGGATGTGACATTTTCATCCACGCCTTCTTCCTCCTTTGCTCATCCGTTTTCGCACACTCGTGCTCTAGCGCCCAAGTCCGCACTTCCCACCTCAACCTTCTCCAACCATGTCCCGAGCAGGAGACAGGTGGATGGTCTCCTCCATCATGGATGGAGACATCAAGAAGCTGAGGAGATCCGGATACCTGCCCGACGACATCGTGCACCGGCTCCCAGATGAGGGGCAGCACATCCCCACCCCCAGGCCCCATGAGAGGGTAGTGTTCCTCACCCATTTCCTCTCCACCCATTTGTCCGGAGGCTCATCTTCTATTACCGCCTGGATTTCCACGATCTGGCCCCGAACTTCATCCTCAACATCTTGGCGTTTATCGTTGTGTGCGAGGCCTTCCTCCGCATCCAGCCCCACTTCAGTTTATGGCTGAAGACCCTTCAATTTCAAGCCGAAGGTTGTGGGCGGTCGCCAGGCAGAGTGCGGAGGCGCCATGGTAGGCAAGATGCCCAACGTTACATGGCTCAAGGGCTCCTTTGTGGAAACCAGAAAGGGGTGGCAATTGGGGTGGTTCTACATCACCGAGCCGCGCGACCCTGCATGGGCAGCGGCCCCTGAGTTCCGATCTGGCATCCCCATGCGGCTCACCTCCTGGAAAGAGAAGGGCCTGTTCTGGGGTAGTTCGGGAGAGCTGACCGGACTCCAAACATGTATTCAAAACATGGTGAACAAGAAGCTCAAACTTGTCAACGTAGTCCAGGTCATGCTCCACCGCCGGATGCTCCCGTGCCAACAACGGGACTTCAACTTGTGGGAGTTCGACCCCGCGCAGCATCGAACTCTGAACAAGCTCTTCGACACAACTCACGAAGATGCCTGGAGGGTTCTGTTCAAAAGCGCCGAGGTCCCTCCTCCCATTATTGAGGATCGCGGATTCAGCGCGAAGCGCCAAGCCAGTGCGGTAAGCTGCTTTACCTTTCACAGGATACTTGTGACGCCCGGATAATCAAGCTACAGTAATTCCCTGCTAATGGTCACGTCACCACGATTACTGTTGTTAAACTCACGTTGGTTCAAAACCGATTCAAATTCGAATTCAAAATCAAGTCAAAGAAATAAAGGTTTTCAAATATTAAAACTAAAATGTTCGGGATGTGCCAAGTAATTCATAAGTAATATAGGTGGGTAAACCAAGTCTTTACAAAAATATTTAAATGCACTAAACTAAATAAAACAGTAGCAAAAACAATTAGATAAATGCCTTTTATTAATTATAAAATATTAAACCATTTTATTTGAGGTTTAAACTTTTTGTGGCAGTGTTGTAATTAGTAGAACTAATTTAGGTACTACTAAAATATTTTACAAAACTAAAATAGATTGATGAATGTAATCAAACAGAAAAGAAATAATACAAAAAAAGGAAGGGAGAAAACCCCCTGTGCTTTTGGCCCGTCGGGCAAGTGGCCAACCCAGCCAGGCCACCCTGGCGATCCCTCCCCTCTCCCTGTTCACGCGACCGGGTCGCTACAGGGGCGGGTTGCCCCCGACCACCTCGCCAGCGTCGACGCTGGGAGGGGATAAGGCGCCTCCCCGCGCCTCCTTGGTCTCCCCAGTCCCCACCTCCCCACTCAACCCCACTCACCTCGCCCCTCTCGCCCAGATCCACCTTTCCCCCTCTGCTGATCTGGAGGAAGGGCCGGCGCGCCCGTCTCCGACGACCTCGCTTCGCCGTGGCCACCGTCGTCCCCGCACCCCTCCGACTAGTCCTGGAGATCCTGCGTCGACCACTACGTCTCCCTTGCCCACGAGACCACGCCGGAACCACTGCATCACCACCATGCCGTCTTCTTCCTCCTCGAACATCGTCGACCTCGCCGACGATTCCGACTGCGGCAAGCCCTCCCCGAGCTCGCTTTCGCACGACTACAGGGCCCCGTGAGCTTACCTTCCTCCCCTGACCCCCCTGTGCTCCCGTTCGCCCGCTAATTCCCCATGTTCGAGCTCACCGCGAGCTCGCGGTCGACGCGGCCCCTCTGCTGCGCCATCGTGCTCCCTGGCCCCTGGGATGTTCTGGCCTCGTGCTTGCTGGCGCCCGCTCACGCCTGTCTCTCCCCGCGGCAGCGCCCTGCTCCCTACGCACGGCGTGCCCGCTGCGAGGCAGAGCCCCGCGCTGCTCCTCTCAAGGCCGGCGCCCCTGCAGCCCACCTCCAGCAGCCCCCACGGCCACCATCCGGTGCCCCTCGTCGCGATGTGCCTGCCGAGCCCACCCACAGCTCCGGCCGTCGCCGGAGATGGCCGGCCGACGAGCTCTGCCGCCCCGGTTGAGCGTCGGCGGTTAGCCGCCGTGAAGTGCTGACGTGGCCACGTGGTTAAGCCACTAATGGCCCTAATTAATGTAACCCTAGCCCTATGACAAGTGGGGCCCATAGCTTAACTAATCCAACCCTTAAAAAATAGATAATGTGTTAATTAAATCTTAGTCACTGACATCGGGGTCCCACTAGGCTTTTTGACCAGTCAACCGTGGACCAGTCAATTGCAGACTGGCCCACCTGTCAGCCTCTAGTACACTTCCGTGTACGCAGAGTTGGGTACCCGTAGCTTTTTAGTCTTTATTTTCGAATTAATAGTAATTTCACAAAATTGATAAAACTTTGAAAATTAATAGAAATTAAACCGTAGCTCGGATGAAAAAGTTTTCTACATGAAAGTTGCTCAGAACAACGAGACGAATCCATATACGCAGCCTGTTCGTCCGCCACGCGTCCCTAGCATAGTGAACCTGCAACATTTCACCTCCGGTTCGTTTGTCCGAAAACGCGAAACACTTGGGATACTTTCCCGGATGTTTCCCCCTTCACCGGTATCGCCTATCCCTACGTTAGGACACCCCTAGCACAACGTATTGCCGCGTCTTGCTTTGTGTTACATTTGATTGCTCTGTTATTTATTGTGTTCCCCCTCCGTTACTCCTTTCCGGTAGACTCCGAGACCGATGTTGATGCCCCTGTGGTCGACTACGTCATCGACGACCCCTCCTTGTCTGAGCAACCAAGCAAGCCCCCCTTGATCACCAGATATCGCCTATTCTACTCTATACTGCTTGCATTAGAGTAGTGTAGCATGTTACTGCTTTCCGTTGATCCTATTCTGATGCATAGCCTGACATTGTTGCTACATCTGTTGATACCTTACTTGCAATCCTAAATACTTAGTATAGGATGCTAGTTTATCATCATTGGCCCTACATTCTTGTCAGTCTGCCTTGCTATACTATTGGGCCGTGATCACTCGGGAGGTGATCACGGGTATATACTATACATACATACATACTATACAGATGGTGACTAAAGTCGGGTCAGCTCGAAGAGTACCCGCGAGTGACTCACGGATTGGGGGGCTGAAAGGACCTTTGTCCCGACGGCCCTCTGTGTGGATCTTTGTGGCGGAGCGACAGGGCAGGTTGAGACCACCTAGGAGAGAGGTGGGCCTGGCCCTGTTCGGCGTTCGCGGACACTTAACACGCTTAACGAGATCTTGGTATTTGATCTGAGTTGGCTACGAGCCTATACGCACTAACCATCTACGTGGGAGTAGTTATGGGTATCCCGACGTCGTGGTATCAGCCGAAGCACTTCAGACGTCAGCGACGGAGCGGCGCGCGCCGGATTGGAACGTAAGCCTGCTCTTGTATTAAGGGGGCTAGTTCTGCTTCCGGCCGCCCTCGCAACGTGCAGGTGTGCTATGGGCGATGGGCCCAGACCCCTGTGCGCTTAGGTTTAGACCGGCATGCTGGCCTCTCTGTTTTGCCTAGGTGGGGCTGCGACGTGTTGATCTTCCGCGGCCGGGCATGACCCAGGAAAGTGTGTCCGGCCAAATGGGATCAAGCGTGCTGGGTAAGTTGGTGCACCCCTGCAGGGAAGTGAATCTATTCGAATAGCCGTGATCTTCGGTAACAGGACGACTTGGAGTTGTACCTTGACCTTATGACAACTAGAACCGGATACTTAATAAAACACACCCTTCCAAGTGCCAGATACAACCGGTGGTCGCTCTCCCTCAGGGATACGAGGGGAGGATCGCCGGGTAGGATATGCTATGCGATGCTACTTGGAGTTGCTACTTGGAGATGCTACTTGGAGGACTTCAACCTACCCTCTTCTGCCTGTTGCAAGGCGAAGGTGACCAGAAGCATAGTCTTCGATAAGACTAGCTATCCCCCCTCTTATTCTGGCATTCTGCAGTTCAGTCCACTGATATGGCCCTTTACACATATACCCATGCATATGTAGTGTAGTTCCTTGCTTGCGAGTACTTTGGATGAGTACTCACGGTTGCTTTTCTCCCCCTTTTCCCCTTTCCCTTCTACCTGGTTGTCGCAACCAGATGCTGGAGCCCTGGAGCCAGACGCCACCATCGACAACGACCCCTACTACACCGGAGGTGCCTACTACTACGTGCAGCCCGCTGTCGACGACCAGGAGTAGTTTAGGAGGATCCCAGGCAAGAGGCCTGCGCCTCTTTCGATCTGTATCCCAGTTTGTGCTAGCCTTCTTAAGGCAAACTTGTTTAACTTATGTCTGTACTCAGATATTGTTGCTTCCGCTGACTCATCTATGATCGAGCACTTGTATTCGAGCCCTCGAGGCCCCTGGCTTGTATTATTATGCTTGTATGACTTATTTATGTTTTTAGAGTTGTGTTGTGATATCTTCCCGTGAGTCCCTGATCTTGATCGTACACGTTTGCGTGCATGATTAGTGTACGATTGAATCGGGGGCGTCACAAGTTGGTATCAGAGCCGACTGCCTGTAGGAATCCCCCTTACACACTCCTTGGCCGAAGTCGAGTCTAGACATTGCAAAACTTTTACTAACATGGTTGTGTGTCTTACGGGCACACGTCGCCATTGGGTGGTATTAGGATCTTTTACTCCTCGACCTTTACTCTGGGACTCTGAACTCTCTTCTACTCGGGTTAAACAATTTTACTAACTCTGACTCTAGGTTCTCGATAATACTTTCTCCCGGAGAGCCTCTTCAGTCCGGATGATTACTTGGTGCACCAAAGGATTCTGAAGATACCTTCTGATATTCTCTGAGACCTTGTGCCAATCGCGTTTGCAATTCCCCTTCCATCGTCAACCCTTATGGATAACTACTTGAAGTTGTTATTCTTACATTCATCCCCAGTTGGTCTTGTTATTACAAGATACCCTGGAAAAACTCGTCGTTGTTTCGATAATCCTTTGAGCTTACTGCCGTGCTGTTCCTTGTCACCTGAATACCCCTATGGGTAATTCTCGCACTTATCGAGTATCCGCTCACCCCCCTAGTTGTTCCTGTGTTACACAAAAGTCTTCGAAATACCATTCGATATTCCGAAAATCCTCAGCAACCTTTGGCTCTTGAAATTCTTGCTTGCTTGCATTATGGTTAATCCCATAAGTATCGTAGTCATATTGACATTCCTTGTCATTATCATTTTGAGTCTGTTGACTCAATGTGTTTGCGAATACATGCAATCATCATTGATCCTTATAAATTAACTTTCCGAGTGAATTGCCATTCCTTTAACTGGAATTGGTTCTCGACCAATCGAATTGTCTTTGATTGTACCCTAAGGCTATTCAACTTATCCACCCCTAATCAGAGCATTGCTTCTGATCCCTTGATTTGGGAATCATAATTCCTTTGCATTTGACAATTGAGTTAGTCAGTTGTTTCTATAATCCGGTGCACTTGCATTCCTTCTTCCTTTGATAGAGTATCGATACCCACACCAGCTCCGTTGTGGACCATCGGTTCCTTTGTTGGATTTTATGTCCTTCATATTAATCACGTTGTGAGCTCTTTCCCCTGATACATAATGCCTTTGGTACATTGTATCCTCTGCTTGACCAACAATGCTCTACTTTCGAGCTTGTATTAATTACCCCGAAGTTTGTGGTATATGTTCGTAAGATGCCCTGATGGGTTGAACCTATGCCTTCCTTAATATGTGTGAACTCGGAAGATTTCACGAGTCATACTCATCTGGTATTTCACCAGGTAAAACTTTCAACACTAATGCCTTTATCAAAGCGAGAAGTGAATGGAAGGTTATACATTGAAGAAGTGGGAGTCGACCTTGAACTTTGTGTTCATGCCCATAGACACGATGTAGATCTTCTCATCGAAGCTTCTTTTAAAATTAATTAATCCCTTGGTATAAGTTCATCTTATATCTGGGATCTGGCCTTTTTCAATCGTGGCTCCGACCATGTTCTCCTTTAAATACCAATTCTCGTGCAAGTTTAAGCACTTGTCTTCTGCAGAGCAATACCCCAGTCCAACCTCTATTTTGATCTGTCGTCGAGTATTACCCCCCTGGTATATCGAGATTCTCATGGAACTGCATAACTTTTTATGAGTTCTTCATCAAGTGCTACCTTCCCACTGATTCCAATTTTTCGCGGGCTCTGAGTTATTATACACTCAAAGACACCGATAACTGATCCGAGTCCGCACTACGGTTCAACAACTCTTTAGTAAGCTTCTATAAATACGAGTTTGTACCCGATCACGCCATTCCTAGCCTGTTTGGCTATATCATTATCGTGATGATTTTAACTGTGCTACCCGGTCCTTCTTCTCGGAACACAATTTTCGACGATGAACTCACCTTGCGTCGGTCCTCATCGTCATATCATTTCGCCTTGAACAACAAGCTTGGTTTCGAGTTTGTGTCGCCGATCGATTACATCTTCATGAACTCTCGCGACAAAGGTGTCGTGATCATCAACATTCTGAGCTCATCCACGATATCAATTGAATTCATGATGATAAATACCATCCTTGCCCTTGATGAATTGTATTATCATCGACCACTTTATGGCCTTCCCACCAACACAAGCTTGTTCATGCTTGGTGTTATACCTTGAGTTCCTTGCTACCCAGCATTTGATCTTCCTTACCTCGGAAGTATTACCATCTCTTTTTGTCAAGAATGTGGTGGGAATTTCACCACCTCTTAAGAATTCTTGATATCAAAATGCTTCTTGCCATCTTCGTTCATTTCTTGGTCCCCGTGTTAATTCCAACAAGTGAACGGTGTTGTTTGGATTCTTTCCTTCTAGCAACCCTAAATTTTTTTGAAGTTAATGGTCGAAAGTTCATTCTTAGGCTATTGACTATTGAATCACCATTCTGACATTGGTCGTGCAACCCAACCCATATTTCGGGTGCACCTTTCAAGCAATGTTTAATTGTGTATGTTTTCCTCGAGCATACATCATTATACCATTTGATCTGACAAATGTCATCTTCTTGTTCACATTATTGTGGAAATCCATCTTTTGAAAATCTCAATGAAATGTCGCTGAGTCAATCAGCCACCTCCTCACCTCTCCTTGGTTTAATGATGAACTATTGTTTCAGGAACCCGCTCCCATAGTTCATTTCCCGAGAATCTTGCAATGCCATTTCAACGATTTGTGTTGCGCCTTTTCTTCTCGGACATCCTGAGTCTGAGGCATCATGACACCAATTGGATCTGAATCTCGGTCAGATATGATGGTTGGGACAACTTTCCACGAGTTATGTTGTTTGTCCTTTGATGACCCGGTAACATGATGTCATGCCTAGCACCCCCCCCCTGGCTGGAGGACCTATCATTATAGATTCCTTTTCAGCAAGGTTATCCGTTCATCCATGGGGAAATTGTAAGACTTATTCTACAAGTTATTCCTGATGGATCCTTCGTGTTTCCAAAGTCTGATCTTCACCTGAAGACCATGTCAATGCTATCTCGAAGCATGTCAATGGTACTCCGATTTGCAACAGGAACATTTGAAGCACGATGCTAGATTTATTTATCATTTATCCTAACACCGTTGTATGGGTAATATCATGAGATTCTCCCCCCCCTTAACTAAATGGTTTTCTACTTTATATCCTGTCATGGATATATTGCTCTGCTTGTCCTTGGGAAGGATATACCCTTGAATTATGTGTTTTAACACATTTTCCTTTCCATTGTTCTGTTTAATCTGATATTCATATTTTCCTTTCCATTGTTGTGTTTGTCATTCTTGTGATCTATATAATCTAAGCAGTAAAGATTCACTGCTTATGTAAACACCTCGATGTATAATTGGTCAGTAAGACCCTGTTACGATTGTTGATGATATTCCGGTAACCACCGATGGACGAGAACTTTGCCTATTGGCCCGCCTCGTTCAACGAGCAGAAAAATGGTTCTCTTCGTCCCTCGCCCTTGGTATCAACGTGGTTGCCGACTTAATCGACAGGCTACCCTCTGACATGCCTTGCTTGCATGATCGCGCAAGACGTCTCTGCCCTTCCTATATTTAACCCACATGGTGGGCCCATAACCCACAGTTCCACAGGATCGAAACCTGACTCTCCTGTACACCCCCTGTTCCCAAAGTTATTCCTCACGCGTGGCCTCGTGTGTAATTCACGAGCCACCTTCCGATGAGATCATCAATCTGGTATCAGACGCAATACTTATTCCCATTGCTCTGATCCCCTTTCACACTTCGCTTCAGGCAACGAACGATTGCCTATGCGCTTGAAACTTCTATTTTGCACCTTCTTGCTTTGCTCTCGATATTGTCTTGAATTTCAATTCGAGAGTTACTTTCCGCCACCTTCCTCATTGTTGTCTACCAAATAATCTACCCTGCAGAGATCCATTCTTCGGTATACCCCCTTAATCTTTCGTTAGTACGATGAAATTTCCGAAGAAAGGATGATGACTTCATCATGATGACCTGAAGCAGAGAAAGGAAGACATCAATATAATGGGTCGACCTCTTCGAGAAGAGCAACCAAGACTGAGAAGATCCGTTAGCATTTCGTAACTAGATCCCTCCCCCCTTACTCGTGCTCCTAAATCTCGGGACGAGATTTCTTGTAGTGGAGGAGAATTGTGACGCCCAGATAATCAAGCTACAGTAATTCCCTGCTAATGGTCACGTCACCATGATTACTGTTGTTAAACTCACGTTGGTTCAAAACCGATTCAAATTCGAATTCAAAATCAAGTCAAAGAAATAAAGGTTTTCAAATATTAAAACTAAAATGTTCGAGATGTGCCAAGTAATTCATAAGTAATATAGGTGGGTAAACCAAGTCTTTACAAAAATATTTAAATGCACTAAACTAAATAAAACAGTAGCAAAAACAATTAGATAAATGCCTTTTATTAATTATAAAATATTAAACCATTTTATTTGAGGTTTAAACTTTTTGTGGCAGTGTTGTAATTAGTAGAACTAATTTAGGTACTACTAAAATATTTTACAAAACTAAAATAGATTGATGAATGTAATCAAACAGAAAAGAAATAATACAAAAAAAGGAAGGGAGAAAACCCCCTGTGCTTTTGGCCCGTCGGGCAAGTGGCCAACCCAGCCGGGCCACCCTGGCGATCCCTCCCCTCTCCCTGTTCACGCGACCGGGTCGCTACAGGGGCGGGTTGCCCCCGACCACCTCGCCGGCGTCGACGCTGGGAGGGGATAAGGCGCCTCCCTGCGCCTCCTCGGTCTCCCCAGTCCCCACCTCCCCACTCAACCCCACTCACCTCGCCCCTCTCGCCCAGATCCACCTTTCCCCCTCTGTCGATCTAGAGGAAGGGCCGGCGCGCCCGTCTCCGACGACCTCGCTTCGCCGTGGCCACCGTCGTCCCCGCACCCCTCCGACTAGTCCTGGAGATCCTGCATCGACCACTACGTCTCCCTCGCCCACGAGACCACGCCGGAACCACTGCATCACCACCATGCCGTCTTCTTCCTCCTCGAACGTCGTCGACCTCGCCGACGATTCCGACTGCGGCAAGCCCTCCCCGAGCTCGCTTTCGCACGACTACAGGGCCCCGTGAGCTTACCTTCCTCCCCTGACCCCCCTGTGCTCCCGTTCGCCCGCGAATTCCCCATGTTCGAGCTCACCGCGAGCTCGCGGTCGACGCGGCCCCTCTGCTGCACCATCGTGCTCCCTGGCCCCTGGGATGTTCTGGCCTCGTGCTTGCTGGCGCCCGCTCACGCCTGTCGCTCCCCGCGGCAGCGCCCTGCTCCCTACGCACGGCGTGCCCGCTGCGAGGCAGAGCCCCGCGCTGCTCCTCTCAAGGTCGGCGCCCCTGCAGCCCACCTCCAGCAGCCCCCACGGCCACCATCCGGTGCCCCTCGTCGCGATGTGCTTGCCGAGCCCACCCGCAGCTCCGGCCGTCGCCGGAGATGGCCGGCCGACGAGCTCTGCCGCCCCGGTTTAGCGTCGGCGGTTAGCCGCCGTGAAGTGCTGACGTGGCCACGTGGTTAAGCCACTAATGGCCCTAATTAATCTAACCCTAGCCCTATGACAAGTGGGGCCCATAGCTTAACTAATCCAACCCTTAAAAAATAAATAATGTGTTAATTAAATCTTAGTCACTGACATCGGGGTCCCACTAGGCTTTTTGACCAGTCATCCGTGGACCAGTCAATTGCAGACTGGCCCACCTGTCAGCCTCTAGTACACTTCCGTGTACGCAGAGCTGGGTACCCGTAGCTTTTTAGTCTTTATTTTCGAATTAATAGTAATTTCACAAAATTGATAAAACTTTGAAAATTAATAGAAATTAAACCGTAGCTCGGATGAAAAAGTTTTCTACATGAAAGTTGCTCAGAACAACGAGACGAATCCAGATACGCAGCCTGTTCGTCCGCCACGCATCCCTAGCATAGTGAACCTGCAACATTTCACCTCCGGTTCGTTTGTCCGAAAACGCGAAACACTGGGGATACTTTCCCGGATGTTTCCCCCTTCACCGGTATCGCCTATCCCTACGTTAGGACACCCCTAGCACAACGTATTGCCGCGTCTTGCTTTGTGTTACATTTGATTGCTCTGTTATTTATTGTGTTCCCCCTCCGTTACTCCTTTCCGGTAGACTCCGAGACCGATGTTGATGCCCCTGTGGTCGACTACGTCATCGACGACCCCTCCTTGTCTGAGCAACCAGGCAAGCCCCCCCCCTTGAGCACCAGATATCGCCTATTCTACTCTATACTGCTTGCATTAGAGTAGTGTAGCATGTTACTGCTTTCCGTTGATCCTATTCTGATGCATAGCCTGACAATGTTGCTACATCTATTGATACCTTACTTGCAATCCTAAATACTTTGTATAGGATGCTAGTTTATCATCATTGGCCCTACATTCTTGTCAGTCTGCCTTGCTATACTATTGGGCCGTGATCACTCGGGAGGTGATCACGGGTATATACTATACATACATACATACTATACAGATGGTGACTAAAGTCGGGTCAGCTCGAAGAGTACCCGCGAGTGATTCACGGATTGGGGGGCTGAAAGGACCTTTGTCCCGACGGCCCTCTGTGTGGATCTTTGTGGCGGAGCAACAGGGCAGGTTGAGACCACCTAGGAGAGAGGTGGGCCTGGCCCTGTTCGGCGTTCGCGGACACTTAACACGCTTAACGAGATCTTGGTATTTGATCTGAGTTGGCTACGAGCCTATACGCACTAACCATCTACGCGGGAGTAGTTATGGGTATCCCGACGTCGTGGTATCAGCCGAAGCACTTCAGACGTCAGCGACGGAGCGGCGCGCGCCGGATTGGAACGTAAGCCTGCTCTTGTATTAAGGGGGCTAGTTCTACTTCCGGCCGCCCTCACAACGTGCAGGTGTGCTATGGGCGATGGGCCCAGACCCCTATGCGCTTAGGTTTAGACCGGCGTGCTGGCCTCTCTGTTTTGCCTAGGTGCGGCTGCGACGTGTTGATCTTCCGCGGCCGGGCATGACCCAGGAAAGTGTGTCCGGCCAAATGGGATCAAGCGTGCTGGGTAAGTTGGTGCACCCCTGCAGGGAAGTTAATCTATTCGAATAGCCGTGATCTTTGGTAACAGGACGACTTGGAGTTGTACCTTGACCTTATGACAACTAGAACCGGATACTTAATAAAACACACCCTTCCAAGTGCCAGATACAACCGGTGGTCGCTCTCCCTCAGGGATACGAGGGGAGGATCGCCGGGTAGGATATGCTATGCGATGCTACTTGGAGTTGCTACTTGGAGATGCTACTTGGAGGACTTCAACCTACCCTCTTCTGCCTGTTGCAAGACGAAGGTGACCAGAAGCGTAGTCCTCGATAAGACTAGCTATCCCCCCTCTTATTCTGGCATTCTGCAGTTCAGTCCACTGATATGGCCCTTTACACATATACCCATGCATATGTAGTGTAGTTCCTTGCTTGCGAGTACTTTGGATGAGTACTCACGGTTGCTTTTCTCCCCCTTTTCCCCTTTCCCTTCTACCTGGTTGTCGCAACCAGATGCTGGAGCCCTGGAGCCAGACGCCACCGTCGACGACGACCCCTACTACACCGGAGGTGCCTACTACTACGTGCAGCCCACTGACGATGACCAGGAGTAGTTTAGGAGGATCCCAGGCAGGAGGCATGCGCCTCTTTCGATCTGTATCCCAGTTTGTGCTAGCCTTCTTAAGGCAAACTTGTTTAACTTATGTCTGTACTCAGATATTGTTGCTTCCGCTGACTCGTCTATGATCGAGCACTTGTATTCGAGCCCTCGAGGCCCCTGGCTTGTATTATGATGCTTGTATGACTTATTTATGTTTTTAGAGTTGTGTTGTGATATCTTCCCGTGAGTCCCTGATCTTGATCGTACACGTTTGCGTGCATGATTAGTGTACGATTGAATCGGGGGCGTCACAATACTTATCTTTTATAGATTGACTCCATGCAGGATCTAAACTCCCCTACCTTTGACAGGACTGGCAGGAGACGGCCGGACAGATCGACTGTCCGGCTCCTTTGCCCGAAGGCCCAGCGGACGCTCTTCTGGCGAAGATGCTGACTCCGGCTCCTTATACGGTGCTGGAGAAGACCAAGAAGGCCAAGGGAACCCGAAAGAGTTCCCGACGCTAGGCGTCATCGGACTCACCGTCCGATGACTCTACGGTGCACTCCTCTCGCGAAGACGAGGAAGAAGAAGAAGATGCTCCCCCTCCAGCTGGGGGAGATAAGAAAAGGAAGGCTGCCCCCAACTAGGGGGCGAAGGATCCAAGAAGGGAAGGACTCTCCTTCCGAACAATTCCACCGCCGCCGACGAAGGTGAAGACGAGTGGTTGCCCAGGGCCAAGCCCCTAGGGAGATCGAAAGTATTCGGATACCAGAGTAACTCATAGCATTCCTTTGTCGCACTGCTTTCCCTAAAGCCGAATATAATTATGCAGGCCGCCACGAGCTAGTATCGATGTATCATTTGACGGCTCCCTGGGCTCGTCGGACATGGATAGCGATCCAGTTCCGACCTCCACCTCCCCTCATCCTGCTGACGACAATGAGGTGCTGTCTCAAGAGGCACCAGGTCGAGGGTAGACAGTCCCGGAGGCGCCTCAAGGCGACCGTCCGGACTCTGGGAGCAAAGGGGGTGGGGCCCCTGAGAGCTCCGAGTTCGGCCCTTAGCCGGACACCGCGCCGGAACCTCTAGTGGTTCCGGGCTCGGGCAGGCGGCCTCCTTCTAAGAGGGGCAAGACGCCTGTGCCGGTGACCTCTTCCGTCGACGACGAGCACCGTACTATTATGAGTGCTGTGGTCCAGAAGGTTTAGTCCGCCAAGAGCGGATTGACTGAAGCCTGTGCCAGCCTTCTAACAGGCTTTGAGGTAAGTGTTTTAAAATATAGGAAAATATTACCGCATAGACAGTAGCCCCTGGTGATTTGTTCGGTATTCACAAAGAAAAGCCGAACCGAGGATCAAATAATATCGCAGGAGTCTAATATAAGTATGTCAATATGCATATGCAGGCCTCGCTGCAGGCGTCCGCCGCACTGACTGCGGAGCTCACCGTACTGAAGCAAGACCTCGAGGGGGCCAAGAAAGAGCTCGGCCTTGCCAAGAGGCAGCTCGAGGAGAACAAGGGTAAGTAATACCCTGTCTATAGATATGTATGTAAAAGAAGACGCGATTGCAAAATGACAGGATCATCGTATATTTGCCAGGGGCCATGACCGAGGTGATGACCCTGAAGCAAGCGCTAACAAAGGCCGAAGATAAAGCGTCGAAGGAGCACACTGAGTAGGAAAAACAAGAGGCTCGTGTGGGCAAGGTGCAGCAAGAGCTCCAGGCTCTCGTGACGAAGCACGAGGCGTTGGAGCTTGACTCGAAGACGTGAGAGTCTGAGCTTGCCTCGGCCCTCGAGAGCGCAAAGAGTGCCAAGGCCGAAGCCCAAAAGGCCCTCCAGGAGATCGACGCAATGAAGAAGATAGCGGCGGGTAAGGCATTCTATATGTAGAGCGAGCATGTAAAAGTAAATTACCGATTACTTACCCGAATTCGGAGCTCTCCAGGAGCATTCGTAGATATGCCCCGCAGCGTGTCAGATGCCGCACAATTTTACCAGGCCAAGGAGGGAAGCTCAATGGAGAAGTTGTTCTGGTCTCAGTATACTGGGACCAAACACCCGATGCCTCTGAGCGACCAGCTAAAGCAGCTGGTTGAGCTGCACAAGGCGGCCGAACAGGCCATGAAGGGCCTTATAGTCCGACTGTGGCCTGGCGACGCCCTTCCAAACAGCTACTTCGGCCAGGTGAGGCGGCTTGTAGATGCCTGCCCACGGCTGGGGGTCGTCAAGCGGTCCGTCTACATCGAAGGTGTACGCCGGGCTTTCGCCCGTGTGAAGGTGCAGTGGGCCAAGCTAGACGACGTGAAGCTGATCAAGGAAGGGCCGCCGCAGGGCAAGGAGCATCGCACCCCCGAAATTTATTATGAGGGTGTCCTGAAGGGTGCTCGTCTTGTGGCGGACGAATGTTCAAAGGATGTAATATTTGAGTAAACTTGCTCGTGTGATCCTGTATGATGAAAACTTGTTTCATATGCGCTATGCAACGCTTGTGTGAATTTAAAATATTACCTTCTGTTTGGCCGTTTATCCAATCTGAGAGATGCCTAGTCCTCAGCATCTGCCCCCATGCCACGAGTGCTGGGGTGTTCGGGATAAACCTGAGCACTCTTGTTCCCATGTTTGGGTCCTTCGAGGGAGGTGCTCAGCACAACGAACAAGGCAACTGGACTAATAATGCTTTATCACTCTCACTTAGCCATAGAATTCTATAATTTTAAATTTTGGCGAAGCCCCTGGTATTCGGAAGGCCGAATTCAGGGTGCGATACACGCCTTTAAGCCGGACAGGGCCGACCCCTCGCCCTAAGCGGCATAAGTCGTTAGGGACTCGAAAACCTTGCCGAACAGCGACCAGTCTCTCGCCTTATCATGACAGTCAGTTTTAGCTTTCTCTACTGAGGTGCTGAACCCAGCAGAACTGGGGCACAATCGCAGTAGTTCTCCTAGCGCTACCTTAGCCGATAGAGCAGAACGTAAGGTACCAAAACATAGGAGCCAGGCAAACCAAACATTTGACCAAAGACATGATTCGGAGCTGATGCATATAATGCTATAAGTTCGGGGTGCCGCACTTGTGAAAGTGTTCGGACTTTTCACACCTATTGTGGGGTACGTAAGCCCCTGGTGTATTGGTCGTACCAAAGTGTACAGTTGCAAGGCGTCATTAATGAACACACACACACACGCACACACACACACACACACACACACACACACACACACATATATATATAACAAGAATGCAATAATAGTCGTAATGTCATGCATTGTTTATTCAAAAATTGTGTTAAAGCAGAGTGATACAGATAATGCGATAAGCAAAGAGTGGGACTATGTCCCTTTCAAGGGAAAGCTGAGGAATAGTATTAAATCAAATATTTCGCTCGTTATTGTAATCCACCTAGGAATTCCGTGGTGTGACGTAGCTTTCTGCCTCCTTGGTTGTTGCATCATGTGTTCGGCAATAGTGTTGCCGGACAGGGTTTCCAGAGATTAAGGTCCTGAAAAAAGAGAAAAATAACCAAACGGGAAGCCCCTAGTGTGGTTTAAGCCGCGTCTTGGGGCGTGCCGCGGTGTGCCCTCCTCCCCACCTGTGCCCATGGTATTTTTAATGCATAATTATGTACGCGTGGCACGAGCTTCGCCGTTTGGCTGGGACTAGGGTGGGGGCCGCCTTGCTACGCGAGCTCAGATCGCGCCAGGCGGTCTATTTGCCGATTGCTCCGAGCGCGCTTGAAGGTGTCCGGGTTTTGAAACGCCGAACTGGTGGATTGCCTTGAGAGGTTGTTTTGCGCTTCTGCTGCGAGGCCGCAGTGTCCTCCTCTGTTCGGAGAGAGCGCTCTGTGTTTCCATTGACTGTAATAATCTCGCAAATGTGGTTCGCCCAAGCAGTGCATGATAAACACCGCGGAACGGGACTATGTCGAAGATTAACTCTTCGCTTCGGAAGTTATCTGGGGATCCGAAGACCACTTCTAGTGTAATTGAGCCTATGCAATGGGCCTCTATGCCTGGAATGACGCCCTTGAAGGTCATTTTCGTGGGTTTGATCCTTGAGGGGTCCATACCCATTTTGCGCACTATGTCCTGATAAGGCAAGTTCAGGCTGCTGCCGCCATCCATAAGGACTCGAGTGAGGTGAAATTCGTCAATGATTGGGTCCAGAACCAGTGCAGTGAATCCGCCATGACGGATACTAGTGGGATGGTCCTTGCGATCGAAAGTGATCGGATAGGAGGACCACGGGTTGAACTTTGGGGCGACTGGCTCCAACGCATATACGTCCTTGAGCGCACACTTCCGCTCCCTCTTGGGGATGTGGGTTGCGTATATCATGTTCACCGTCCGCACTTGTGGGGGAAAACTCTTATGTCCTCCGGTGTGTGGCTATCGGGGCTCCTCCTCGTCATTGCTATGTGGCCCCTTGTCCTTGTTTTTGGCAATTAACTTGCCGGCCAACTTGAACACCCAACAATCCCTGTTGGTGTGATTGGCTGGCTTTTCTGGGGTGCCGTGTATTTGACACGAGCGATCGAGTATACGGTCCAAGGTGGATGGTCCCGGCGTACTTTGTTTGAATGGCTTTTTCCGCTGACCGGGTTTAGAGCCTTTGAATCCGGCATTGACTGTCGTATCCTCGTTATTATAGCTGTTAATGTGGCGCTTATGTTTGTTGTGATGTGACCTGCTATTGCCGTCCTTGGTATCCGAAGTACCATGGTTCTTTGATATGTTATTACTACGAGCCAGCCAGCTGTCTTCTCCCGCGCAAAAGCAGGTCATGAGTATCGTGAGGGCTGCCATATATTTCGGCTTTTTCTGACCAAGGTGCCGGGCTAGCCATTCGTCGCGGATGTTGTGTTTGAAAGCCGCTAGGGCCTCTGCATCCAGACAGTCGACAATTTGATTTTTCTTTGTTAGGAACCGAGTCTAGAATTGCCTGGCCGATTCTTCTAGCTACTGAATTATGTGGCTCAAGTCATCGGCATCTGGTGGCCGCACATAAGTGCCTTGAAAGTTGTCGAGGAATGCGGCTTCCAGATCTTCCCAACAGCTGATGGACTCGGCTGGCAAGCTGTTAAGCCAATGCCGCGCTGGTCCCTTGAGCTTTAGTGGGAGGTATTTGATGGCGTGTAAGTCGTCACCGCGGGCCATGTGGATGTGGAGGAGGAAATCCTTGATCCATACTGCGGGATCTGTTGTGTCGTCGTATGATTCAATATTTACAGGTTTGAAACCTTCTGGGATTTGATGATCCATTACTTCGTCTGTGAAGCATAAGGGGTGTGCGGCGCCTCTGTATTGGGCTATATCGCGACGCAGCTCGAATGGGTCTTGCCCGCTGTGTTCGGCCCGGCTGGATTTGTTTTTACTGTATCTGGCATGACGTTTATCGTCTCGTAGAGTGGTGCGCCCTCGTGATCCGTAGATCGATCTTGCATGCTTTGCTTTGTCCTCCAATATGTCTCGCAGGTCTGGCGTATCTCCCCATGCCTTTTATTTGAATGGCGTCGGGGTGGAGGTTGAGTTTTTGGCTGGAATGCCTCTCTATCACGGCTATGAGGTGGCCGATCAGCCGTACCATACGCTTCTTCCTCCAGTCGAGGTAGCAACCTGCACTTTGGGTAACTCTTGGAGGGGCTCTCGAGTTTATATTCCTCGGTCGTGAGGACTTCAGTTCATCTGTCAGCTAGCAGATCCTGATCAGCTTGAAGCTGATGCTGCTTTTTCTTAAGGCTATTTGCCGTGGCTATAAGCCGGCGTTTGAAGCGCTCTTGTTTGACGGGATCCTCTGGCATAGCAAATTCGTCGCCGCCGAGGCTTGCCTCGTCTTCGGAGGGGGGCATGTAATTATCATCCTCCTCTTCTCCATCTGCCGCTCTCTCAGGAGGGCTGGCTCCTCCATTCTCCTGTTCTAAATCTTGCTGGAGGGGATTGTTGTTGTCTTCGGCACTATCCGGAGTATTATTATCTCCTGTGCCGGTATCACCACTTTTGCTTTGGCGGGACTTAGAGCGGCGCCACTGACGTCGGTGCTTGGGTTGCTTCTTGGAGGGGTCATCCTCCGCTATCTCGTCGCCATTGCCTTCTTTGGGTATATCCACCATGTATATGTCATATGACAAGGTGGCTTTCCAGTGCCCTATAGGCGTTGGTTCATGTTCGTCTCCTACATCATCGTCCATACCGTCGATGTCTTCGGAGTCGAAGTCGAGCATGTCGGTTAAATCATCGACAGTGGCTACGAAGTGGGTGGTGGGTGGGTGTCGAATTTCTTCGTCGTCCGCATCCCAATCCTGTTGGCCATAGTCCGGCCAGGGCTCTCCTGACAAACAGAGAGACCTTAGTGAAATCAGAATGTCTCCGAAGGGCGAGTGCTGAAAGATATCCGCGGCGGTGAATTCCAAGATCGGCGCCCAATCGGATTCGATTGGCAGGGGCACGGAAAGTTTGGAGTCCGGAAAAGAGTTCGGCACCTTGGAGTCACGGGCTTCGCAGAGGATGAGGCTGGTGTTCGGCTCGATTGCCATTGAGACTGCAGCCCCCGAGGCGGTGTCTAGCCACCTGTCCTCGATTGGTGCAGTTGGCTCCGAGCTAAGGGTCGGAGCTGATGCGGGCGCGGCCTCTAGGGTACTGTTCGGCGGCAGAGCTAGGTCATACCCATCGTGACAGTGCGGCGCGCCCGGCTGTGGCTTGAATCCGTCGAAGATCAAGTCTCCGCGGATGTCGGCCATGTAGTTCAAACTTCCAAATCTGACCTGATGGCCAGGGGCGTAGCTTTCAATCTGCTCCAGATGGCCAATTAGCCTATAGTGCAAAGCCACCGAACACGAAGATCTGTCCGGGGAGAAAGGTCTCACCCTGGACCACATCGTTGTTGATGATCGGAGGAGCCATCGCGCCTAAAGGTGACGACACAGAGGAACTCTCAATGAAAGCACCAATGTCGGTGTCAAAACCGGCGGATCTCGGGTAGGGGGTCCCGAACTGTGCGTCTAGGCCGGATGGTAACAGGAGGCAGGGGACACAATGTTTTACCTAGGTTCAGGCCCTCTTGATGGAGGTAAAACCCTACGTCCTGCTTGATTAATATTGATGATATGGGTAGTACGGCAGTAGATCTACCACGAGATCAGAGAGGCTAAACCCTGGAAGCTAGCCTATGGTATGATTGTATGGTGTGGTTATTGTGTCCTACGGACCAAAACCCTCCGGTTTATATAGACACCGGAGAGGGTTAGGGTTACACAAGGTCGGTTACAAAGGAGGAGATATCCATATCCGTATTGCCTAGCTTGCCTTCCACGCCAAGTAGAGTCCCATCCGGACACGAGACGAAGTCTTCAATCTTGCATCTTCATAGTCCAACAGTCCGGCTAATGGATATAATCCAGCTGTCCGGAGACCACCTAATCCAGGACTCCCTCACCCTCCCTCGTCCACCACCATCTCCACCCACCATTACTAAAAATTTCAGTAGCCGCGGTGTATCCCCAAACACCCCCTCCCTAGTCCCCCACCCACCCCCTCCCCCCCTCGAACCCTAGCACGCGGCCGCCGCCGGCGCCGCCGCCAACCCTTGCCGGTCTGCCCGTTCCTCCTAGCTTAGATAATAAATTCAGGTTACCCGGTGATTCCCGTACCGTCGCCCCACTCCCCTGAGTTTTTAGATGAGGCATGCGGTGTCCCTCCCCGCGAGATCCACATCCCCTGCTCCAGAATGTTGCAGCCTAAGCTCGACCATGTATCCCGGGGAGCCCAACGAGCGTTCAGCCAAGAAGAGGTTTATCATGGCCTCTCTGGCGGACGTTCGTGATGTGGTCGCCGTTCGCCCCGACCTGTCGATCCCGGAGCAACACGTCGTCGCGGAAGCCGATGAAGATATTGACTATGTTGCCATGCCGAAGGCTTCATGTCAATGGGCTAGTGTATTACTGTATCTCGGGAAAGCTGGCTACGACATCAAGCTCGTCCACAA
Source organism: Triticum aestivum (assembly GCF_018294505.1). Taxonomy (NCBI): domain Eukaryota; kingdom Viridiplantae; phylum Streptophyta; class Magnoliopsida; order Poales; family Poaceae; genus Triticum; species Triticum aestivum. The sequence continues at coordinate 481,079,880 of NC_057803.1, forward strand.
TGACAGCTCCACGCGGGCCATGTCACAGGTTAAGTGGTCCATACCCAACCCCTCTGGTTCGACCACCGTCAATCTCTTCGACGACCCTGCCACTGATCTCCTCCGACAAGAGGTCAAGGATTTGCGAGCTTTATACACCATCGAGCCCATTTTGTCATTTCTAAAGGACACGTTCTACGGCGGTGGCTTGGGATCCTCAATTGCCAAGTCAGATCTCATCGACCACGACCACGACCACGAGGAGGACACCCACGAAGGTTCTTCCAAGGTGAAATATCCCATCTATGACATCAGAGAGCGCACCATAGGTCTGTGCTCTTCCAACTGGAAGGATACCGTCCATGAAATATGAGGCAACATTGTATCAGCAAATCTTACCTTTTCTATCTTGCCAACCCGTACCCTTTGTTGTAGTAGCATTCACGTGCAATGCTTTAGCTGTGGCGTGTTTAATTATTTCAATTATGCAAAAATGTATTGTTCAATAAGGCTATGTGATGTTTAAGTATGAATTGTCCACTTCAGTTTCACGAATGGCTATATTTGGTTGTTTATAGTGAGTAGATGCCTTGTTTATGTGTATTTGGTTGTTAGGTTGGTTGGAGTGAGCATTTTTCTAGTTATCGAGCATATGCCTTGTTTATATGTATTTGGTTCTTAGTTTGGTTGCAGTGAGCATTTGTCGAGTTATCAAGCAGATGCCTTGTTTATTTGTATTTGGTTGTTAGGTTGGTTGGAGTGAGCATTTTTCTAGTTATCGAGCATATGCCTTGTTTATATGTATTTGGTTCTTAGTTTGGTTGCAGTGAGCATTTGTCGAGTTATCAAGCAGATGCCTTGTTTATTTGTATTTGGTTGTTAGGTTTGATACGTCTCCAACGTATCTATAATTTTTTATTGTTCCATGCTATATTATATTCTGTTTTCGACATTATTGGGCTTTATTATACACTTTTATATTATTTTTGGGACTAACCTATTAACCAGAGGCCCAGCCCAGAATTGATGTTTTTGCCTATTTTAGTGTTTCGCAAAAAAAAGAATATCGAACGGAGTCCAAACGGAATGAAACCTTCGGGAACATGATTTTCGGAACGAATGTGATCCAGAGGACTTGGACCCTACATCAAGACATCATCCAGGAGGCCACGAGGTAGGGGCGCGCCTACCCCCCTGGGCGCGCCCTCCACCTTCATGGGCCCCCTGTTGCTCCACCGATGTACTCCTTCCTTCTACATATAACTACGTACCCCCAAACTAGCAGGTACGGAGCCAAAACCCTAATTCCACCGCTGTAACTTTCTGTATCCACGAGATCCCATCTTCGGGCCTTTTCCGGAGCTCCGCCGGAGGGGGCATCGATCACGGAGGGCTTCTACATCAACACCATAGCCCCTCCGATGAAGTGTGAGTAGTTTACCTCAGACCTTCGGGTCCATAATTATTAGCTAGATGGCTTCTTCTCTCTTTTTGGATCTCAATACAAAGTTCTCCCCCTCTCTTGTGGAGATCTATTCGATGTAATCTTCTTTTGCGGTGTGTTTGTTGAGACTGATGAATTGTGGGTTTATGATCAAGTTTATCTATGAACAATATTTGAATCTTCTCTGAATTCTTTTATGTATGATTGGTTATCTTTGCAAGTATCTTCGAATTATCGGTTTGGTTTGGCCTACTAGATTGATCTTCCTTGCAATGGGAGAAGTTCTTAGCTTTGGGTTCAATCTTACGGTGTCCTTTCCCAATGACAGTAGGGGCAGCAAGGCACGTATTGTATTGTTGCCATCGAGGATAACAAGATGGGGTTTATATCATATTGCTTGAGTTTATCCCTCTACATCATGTGATCTAGCTTAAAGCGTTACTTTGTTCTCTTGAACTTAATACTCTAGATGCATGCTAGATAGCGTTCGATGTGTGGAGTAATAGTAGTAGATGCAGGCAGGAGTCGGTCTACTTGTCTTGGACGTGATGCCTATATACATGATCATACCTAGATATTCTCATAACTATGCTCAATTTTGTCAATTGCTCAACAGTAATTTGTTTACCCACCGTGAATACATATGCTCTTGAGAGAAGCCACTAGTGAAACCTATGGCCCCCGGGTCTATTTTCCATCATATTAATCTTCCAACACTTAGTTATTTTTATTGCCTTTTATTTTACTTTGCATCTTTATCATAAAAATACCAAAAATATTATCTTATCATATCTATCAGATCTCACTCTCGTAAGTGACCGTGTAGGGATTGACAACCCCTTATCGCGTTGGTTGCAAGGATTTATTTGTTTGTGTAGGTGTGAGGGACTTGTGCGTGGCCTCCTACTGGATTGATACCTTGGTTCTCAAAAACTGAGGGAAATACTTATGCTACTTTGCTACATCACCCTTTCCTCTTCAATGGAAAACCAACGCAGTGCTCAAGAGGTAGCAAGAAGGATTTCTGGCGCCGTTGCCGGGGAGGTCTATGCAAAAGTCAACACACCAAGTACCCATCACAAACCCTTATCTCCCGCATTACATTATTTGCCATTTGCCTCTCGTTTTCCTCTCCCCCACTTCACCCATGCCGTTTTATTTGCCCTCTCTTTTCCGTTAGCCTCTTTTTCGCTTGCTTGTTGTTATGGCTTGTCCCCTATGTTCTCCGTTATCTCCCGAGAATGAAGTTCTTAATTTTAAACAAAGGGAAGGAGAAAATTTAAAAGATGCTTGGTATAGGATTTGCAATGCTCAAAATAGATCTACCAGGAAGCAATCCACTTCCGTTCTTTTCCGCAATTTTTATGTAGGCACTACTCCTTGGTACAGATATATCCTTGATACCATTATTGGAGGGAATTCCTTGGGTAGCCATACTTTTGATTCTTATAATGATATGATAGATTTATTTGGCTCACCTCCTCTTATGATTAACGGAACTATGTTAACTTTGGAGCATGTAATGCAAAGACTTGAAATAATTGAAAATAAAGTTGCTACCGTAGAGCTAATTGAAAATTTGGATAAAAAGATCCACAACCGAATCACTCAATATGGATCTAAATTAGGAGTCACTTTGAAAACTATTAAGGAGAAGGAACCCATAGTTAATGAGAAAATTAATCAGGATTCCACTAGAATCGATAAACTTGAGAATATCATTACCAACTTGGGAACCGCTTTTTCCTCTGTAAAGAATACTCCAAGTCGTCCAACTAAAATTGCCAAGCTTATGTATGTTCCTAAAAATAAGGGTGTATCCTCTAGTAAGGAAACTGCGGATCTCAAATCTATAAGTATTCATCCCAATCTTTTTGCTATCATTAAGGAACCAATTGTTACAAACGAATTTTTCAATATTGTGCCTAAAAGTTTGATAATTAATAAAAAGAAAGAAACTCTTAAGGATGATAGATGCCTCATTGAAGAATTGCCTATCAAAGATGGCAATACCTAGATCTATCCTTGCTTTTTATGCCTAGCTAGGGGCGTTAAACGATAGCGCTTGTTGGGAGGCAGCCCAATTTTATTTTTTATTCCTTGATTTTTGCTCCTGTTTAGTAATAAATAATTTATCTAGCCTCTGTTTTGGTTGTGTTTTTTGTGTTTAATTTGTATTTGTGCCAAGTAGAACCGTTGGGAAGACTTGGGGAAAGTATTCTTAATATTGCTGTAAAACACAGAAACTTTAGTGCTCACGAGAATTGCTGCCATTTTTATTTGGAAAGTGTTATTTAGTTAATTATTTTTGCAGATGATTAATAGATAAATTCCTCACTTCCAGCAATTTATTTTAGAATTTTTGGGGTTCCAGATCTTGCGTTATCTACAGATTACTACAGACTATTCTGTTTTTGACAGATTCTGTTTTTCGTGTGTTGTTTGCTTATTTTAATGAATCTATGGCTAGTAAAATAGTTTATAAACCATAGAGAAGTTGGAATACAGTAGGTTTAACACCAATATAAATAAATAATGAGTTCATTACATTACCTTGAAGTGGTGTTTGTTTTCTTTCGCTAATGGAGCTCACGAGATTTCTACTTTAAGTTTTGTGTTGTGAAGTTTTCAAGTATTGGGTGAAAGATTTGATGGATTATGGAACAAGGAGTGGCAAGAGCCTAAGCTTGGGGATGCCCATAGAACCCGAAGATAATCTAAGAACACCTAAAAGCCAAATCTTGGGGATGCCCCGAAAGGCATCCCCTCTTTCGTCTACTTCCATCGGTAACTTTACTTGGAGCTATATTTTTATTCACCACATGATATGTGTTTTGCTTGGAGCGTCTTGTATAATTTGAGTCTTTGATTTTTAGTTTACCATAATCATCCTTGCTGTACAAACCTTTTGAGATACACACACATGATTCGGAAATTATTAGAATACTCTATGTGCTTCACTTATATCTTTTGAGATATATGTAGTTTTTGCTCTAGTACTTCACTTATATCTTTTAGAGCACGGCACGGTGGTGGTTTTGTTTTATAGAAACTATTATTCTCTCATGCTTCACTTAGATTATTTTTAGAGTCTTAAATAGCATGGTAATCTACTTAAATAATCCTAATATGCTAGGTATTCAAGACTAGTAAAAACTTTCTTATGAGTGTGTTGAATACTAAGAGAAGTTTGATGCTTGATGATTGTTTTGAGACATGGAGGTAGTGATATCAAAGTTGTGCTAGTTGAGTAGTTGTGAATTTCAAAATACTTGTGTTGAAGTTTGCAAGTCCCCTAGCATGCACGTATGGTAAAGGTTATGTAACAAATTTGAAACATGAGGTGTTCTTTGATTGTCCTCCTTATGAGTGGCGGTCGGGGACGAGCGATGGTCTTTTCTTACCAATCTATCCCCCTAGGAGCATGCGCGTAGTGCTTGGTTTTTGATGACTTGTAGATTTTTGCAATAAGTATGTGAGTTCTTTATGACTAATGTTGAGTCCATGATTATACGCACTCTCACCTTTCCATCATTGCTAGCCTCTTCGGTACCATGCATTGCCCTTTCTCACCTTGAGAGTTGGTGCAAACTTCGCCGGTGCATCCAAACCCCATGATACGATAGGCTCTTTCACACATAAACCTCCTTATATCTTCCTCAAAACAGTCACCATACCTACCTATTATGGAATTCCCATAGCCATTCCGAGATATATTGCCATGCAACTTTCCACCATTCCGTTTATCATGACACGTTCATCATTGTCATATTGCTTTGCATGATCATGTAGTTGACATAGTATTTGTGGCAAAGCCACCATTCATAATCCTTTCATACATGTCACTCTTGGTTCATTGCATATCCCGGTACACCGCCGGAGGCATTCATATAGAGTCATACTTTGTTCTAGTATCGAGTTGTAATCATTGAGTTGTAAATAAATAGAAGTGTGATGATCATCATTTTCTCGAGCATTGTCCCAAGTGAGTAAAAAAGGAGAAAGGCAATAAAAAATGAGAAGGTCAAAAAAATGAGAGAAAAAGAGAGAAGGGACAATGTTGCTATCATTTTTACCACACTTGTGCTTCAAAGTAGCACCATAATCTTCATGATAGAGAGTCTTTTGTTTTGTCACTTTCATATACTAGTGGGAACTTTTCATTATAGAACTTGGCTTGTATATTCCAATAATGGGCTTCCTCAAATGCCCTAGGTCTTCATGAGCAAGCAAGTTGGATGCACACCCACTTAGTTTCTTTTGTTGAGCTTTCATATATTTACAGCTCTAGTGCATCTGTTGCATGGCAATCCCTACTCCTTGCATTAACATCAATTGATGGGCATCTCCATAGCTCATTGATTAGCCTCGTTGATGTGAGAATTTCGCCCTATTTTGTCTTCTCCACATAACCCCCATCATTATATTCTATTCCACCCATAGTGCTATATCCATGGCACACGCTCATGTATTGCGTGAAGGTTGAAAAAGTTTGAGATTACTAAAGTATGAAACAGTTGCTTGGCTTGTCATCGGGGTTGTGCATGATGAGAGCATTCTTGTGTGACGAAAATGGAGCATGACTAAACTATATGATTTTGTAGGGATGAAGTTTCTTTGGCCATGTTATTTTGAGAGGACATAATTGCTTAGTTAGTATGCTTGAAATATTATTATTTTTATGTCAATATTGAATTTTTATCTTGAATCTTTTGGATCTGAATATTCATACCACAATTAAGAAGAATTACATTGAAATTATGCCAAGTAGCATTCCACATCAAAAATTCTGTTTTTATCATTTACCTACTCGAGGACGAGCATGAATTAAGCTTGGGGATGCTTGATAAGTCTCCAACATATCTATAATTTTTGATTGTTCCATGCTATATTATATTCTGTTTTGGAAATTATTGGGCTTTATTATACACTTTTATATTATTTTTGGGACTAACCTATTAACCGGAGGCCCAGCCCAGAATTGTTGTTTTTTTCCTATTTCAGAGCTTCGCGAAAAAAGAATATCAAACGGAGTCCAAACGGAATGAAATCTTTGGGAACGTGATTTTCGGAACGAACATGATCCAGAGGACTTGGACCCTACGTCAAGAAATCAACCAGGAGGCCATGAGGTAGGGGGCGCGCCTACCCCCCTGGGCGCGCCCTCCACCCTCGTGGGCCCCCTGTTGCTCCACCGATGTAGTCCTTCCTCCTATATGTACCTACAGACCCCCAAACTACTAGATACGGAGCCAAACCCCTAATTCCACCGCCATAACTTTCTGTATCCACGAGATGCCATCTTGGGGCCTTTTCCGGAGCTCCGCCGGAGGGGGCATCGATCATGGAGGGCTTCTACATCAACACCATAGCCCCTCCGATGAAGTGTGAGTAGTTTACCTCAGACCTTCGGGTCCATAGTTATTAGCTAGATGGCTTCTTCTCTCTTTTTGGATCTCAATACAAAGTTCTCTCCCTCTCTTGTGGAGATCTATTCGATGTAATCTTGTTTTGCGGTGCGTTTGTTGAGACCGATGAATTGTGGGTTTATGATCAAGTTTATCTATGAACAATATTTGAATATTCTCTGAATTCTTTTGTGTATGATTGGTTATCTTTGCAAGTCTCTTCGAATTATCAGTTTGGTTTTCCCTACTAGATTGATCTTTCTTGCAATGGGAGAAGTGCTTAGCTTTGGGTTCAATCTTGCGGTGTCCTTTCCCAGTGACAGTAAGGGCAGCAAGGCACGTATTGTATTGTTGCCATCCAGGATAACAAGATGGGGTTTATATCATATTGCATGAGTTTATCCCTCTACATCATGTCATCTTGCTTAAAGCATAACTCTGTTCTCTTGAACTTAATACTCTAGATGCATGCTAGATAGCGGTCGATGTGTGGAGTAATAGTAGTAGATGCAGGCATGAGTCGGTCTACTTGTCTTTATACATGATCATACCTAGATATTCTCATAACTATGCTCAATTCTGTCAATTTCTCAATAGTAATTTGTTTACCCACCGTGAATACTTATGCTCTTGAGAGAAGCCACTAGTGAAACCTATGGCCCCCGGGTCTATTTTCCATCATACAACACTTAGTTATTTTTATTGCCTTTTATTTTACTTTGCATCTTTATCATAAAAAATACCAAAAATATTATCTTATCATATCTATCAGATCTCACTCTCGTAAGTGACCGTGTAGGGATTGACAACCCCTTATCGCGCTGGTTGCGAGGATTTATTTGTTTGTGTAGATGCGAGGGACTCGTGCGTGGCCTCCTACTGGATTGATACCTTGGTTCTCAAAAACTGAGGGAAATACTTATGCTACTTTGCTACATCACCCTTTCCTCTTTAAGGGAAAACCAATGTAGAGCTGAAGAGGTAGCAAGGTTGCTTTTTGGTAGCATTTGTCCAGTTATCAAGCAGATGCCTTGTTTATCTGTATCTGCTTGTTAGGTTGGTTGTAGTGAGCATTTGTCCAGTTTTCAAGCATATGCCATGTTTATCTTTATTTGCTTGTTAGGTTGGTTGCAGTGAGACTCTGTCCAGTTTTCAATGGCTATATTTGGTTGTTATACTGGTCATTTATGCCTTGTTTATTTCAGTTATTCACAATGTGTTGTTCATTATGTGCAAGTCGGAATTGTGCCGCTCAACTACATCAATACCAGTTTGGACGGCTATATTTGGTTCCAGTTATTCCTGGTGTAGTTAACACATGCCCTTTATTTCAGTTTTACATATTTATCCATTGTGATGTTTAAGCATTACATGCGTTCTATTCATTTTCAACAATAGCAGTTTGAATTGCAATATTTGATGGCTGTTAAGCCTGCTGTCGGTAACATTGCCTTCCATTTTATATCTGCTTTAACAGCATGCTAAAACCAACACATTCAAGCTATCATTTGAAGATGATGTTGTTTACCTTTGCTATATTTCTTTGATGTTAAGGTTGCTGTACTTATCATGCCTTTCCACTACTTATGCAGGACAACAGTGGGAGTGGCCACCATTTTCCGCTGATGTTAGCTTCATCCCTCGGTTTGTACTCCCCCCGCCGTTCCATAATGTAGTGCATATAGATCCAGGCCTGGACACCTGTTAGCTTCTAATATTGACTTGTTTCTTGTAGGTACATATGCCCTTGGCAAGGATCCACCCATCAACTCTTTTTGCATATGGGGCAATGAGATATTCATGAACAAACATCAAGTGAGGAAACTGATAAGGATTATTAGCAAAAAGATATGAATGGTGGCAAGCAAATTGTTTGTTTATGCTCTATCCAACACAACAGTGAGCTGTAGGATGGTAACTACAAACTCTGCAGCCTTCTCTTTTTACTGCCCATAATGAGTTGTTAGACAAAAATGTCTGAATCTTTTTCGTTCGCACTGGTTTCCGAAGTAGTTCACTCAAGGTTACCTTGCAAAGTACATGATTGGTGGACACATAATGAAGGTTAAAGTATTTCATCCAGACTACAATGAGCATCGAGAAGTCATAATGAAGATGGTGAAGGATGGACGGGCAGCCATCAAAAGGGGTTGGCCTAGAGTCATGCGCGCATTACGCATGGAGGAGGGCACAATATGGGCATTCCGCTTCACCTTCTCCAGCAACTAGAATGTCTTTCGCCACTCTCTTTACAGTCTTTAGTACAATTGTGGTTCATCATTCCTTACTTGGTGCTTCTGTAGTTCTTCAGTATATGTACCTGTGCATCGAATTATGCATTCGTGGTTGAACCTATATTTGTAATAGACATGGTTGGATATGAAATAAGTGATTGCCTACTTTCAAATTCAAAACATGTGATTTTTAAATTAGGGATTAATTAGGGATTACACTGCACATGGTTTGCGAAAGCGAAACGTCTGCGATATACGTGGAAATCAGAAACGTTTCTAGGATCCACTACGTGTGCAATCAATCTCCACTGTACACATGACTTTCTCTTGAAAATTGTTTGCGTTAGGCCACCTTGCGCAAACGTTTACCACATAAAAACTATGTGTGATGGACAGCCTTTGCCACACAGTTTCTTTGACGCACCGTCTGTGATGCATTCTATAACGCAAATGATAAAATTGTTAATATCGTGTGCAATGGCAACGCTATCACAAATGATTTAACGGGGGGAATTGTGTGTGATGTACTTGTGAATGGAAACGTTTTCCTTGGAGAGACTATGCGGGAGAAACGTTTAGCAGGGACTGACTGTGTGGGATGTACTTGCGACCGGAAACAATTTCGCCTGTATAATTGTATATTTTTAGCTCTACAGTACGTATTTCCGTATTTGAGTGCTCGCCGGTTGCACACAACCTAATTTTGTCGAGTGTGTGTCCCAGGAGGGCATATCCCCGACGGTTGCTGGGTCGTGTCAGAAGGACCCCCCCCTATCGCCATCACTCACTAGGCGACGGTTCCAAATGCCGTCGCGGGAAGGGGTTAAAACTGTTTGTATAGCACTGACGCATACCAGTGAAGGACAAAGAAGAGCTTCACAACAAGTCTAGTGGTGCTTATAAAGCCTCATGTGATGCTCCTACATCATCAAGTGAGAAACAAGTCTTCAATGAGGAATTGAGCCTAATGGTCAAGAATTTCAACGAGTTCTACAAGAGTAGAAGCAAAGAGTGAAGTTCCAAGTCAAGGTCCTACAATGACAAAAGATCTTCTAGTCGTGAACGTAGTTGCTACAATTGTGGAAGACCCGGACACTACTCTAATGAGTGTACGACTCCCTACAAAAGAAGAGAAGACTCGCCTAAAAGGAGAAGTAGAAGATACGAATCACCTCCAAGAGAGAGAAGGAGTAGAGATGATCGTTATGAATGAAGAACCTCTCGCAGAAGCAAGGATTCAGAAAGGAAGGACAAGTCATCAAGGAGCTATACAAAACAAAGACATCAAGCTCATGTTGGTGAATGGGTATCCGGTTCTGACTCCGACAACCACTCCGAGAGAAGCTATCACTCCGACTCTGAATATACTCAAGATGAAGGTGTTGCCGGTCTAGCACTTGTGTCATCCAACTCCTATGACATATTTGACTCACCAAATGAAGGGATTGGAAGATGCTTCATGGCTAAAGGCCCAAAGATATCACACCCCGAGTATGTTGATTTCAATAGTGATGAATATGATTTGCTAGGTGATGATGATTTACTTGTTAACAACTCTAATAATGATAACTATGATGAATTTTCTATTAATCATGCTAATCAAGATAAAAACGAATGACGATGATAAGAAGGAGATTGGGCATCTAACTAAAGAACTAAACACTCTTAATTTAGCTCATGAAACTACCTTAGAAGATCATCAACAACTTTTAAAGACTCATGAGAAGCTACGCTTGGAAAAGCTCAATCTTGAGCAAGAGCATGGGTTCTTAAAAGCAATCAATGATGATCTTCGTAAGAAAAATTCTTCTTACATTGTCAAGAGTTTACTCTTGTCTACTTATGTCGGCGTTCTGGGACCGGGGTTACCCAGACTTGCCTGCCTACGTCCCATGGCATGGCTACATCAGTGGCCCTGTACGACCCAGTTCGGCAGCAACAACACAAGACCCTCGCGAGGGTCCAAGCCTCGTGAGGTGGACGACACCAAGACCTCCCTGGGGGCGGCCTCCCTAGGATGGCTCCCTAGGAGCGGAGATATCAAGACAAGGTGCACCTCGCGAGGTTCACATGACGTGAGCCATGACGACCAAGGCCAGGCGGGCGCTGATGACCCACAAGTATAGGGGATCTATCGTAGTCCTTTCGATAAGTAAGAGTGTCGAACCCAACGAGGAGCAGAAGGAAATGATAAGCAGTTTTCAGCAAGGTATTCTCTGCAAGTACTGAAATAAGTGGTAACAGATAGTTTTGTGATAAGATAAATTGTAACGAGCAACAAGTAACAAAAGTAAATAAAGTGCAGCAAGGTGGCCCAATCCTTTTTGTAGCAAAGGACAAGCCGGAACAAACTCTTATAATAGGAAAAGCGCTCCCGAGGACACATGGGAATATCGTCAAGCTAGTTTTCATCACGTTCATATGATTCGCGTTCGATACTTTGATAATTTGATATGTGGGTGGACCGGTGCTTGGGTGTTGTTCTTACTTGAACAAGCATCCCACTTATGATTAACCTCTATTGCAAGCATCCGCAACTACAACAAAAGTATTAAGGTAAACCTAACCATAGCATGAAACATATGGATCCAAATCAGCCCCTTACGAAGCAACGCATAAACTAGGGTTTAAGCTTCTGTCACTCTAGCAACCCATCATCTACTTATTACTTCCCAATGCCTTCCTCTAGGCCCAAATAATGGTGAAGTGTTATGTAGTCGACGTTCACATAATACCACTAGAGGCTAGACAACATACATCTTATCAAAATATCAAACGAATACCAAATTCACATGACTACTAATAGCAAGACTTCTCCCTTGTCCTCAGGAACAAACGTAATTACTCACAAAGCATATTCATGTTCATAATCAGAGGGATAATAATATGCATATAGGATCTGAACATATGATCTTCCACCAAATAAACCAACTAGCATCAACTACAAGGAGTAATCAACACTACTAGCAACCTACTAGCACCAATCCCGGACTTTGAGACAAGAATTGGACACAAGAGATGAACTAGGGTTTGGAGATAAGATGGTGCTGGTGAAGATGTTGATGGAGATTGCCCTCTCCCGATGAGAGGAGTGTTGGTGATGACGATGGTGATGATTTCCCCCTCCCAGAGGGAAGTATCCCCGGCAGAACAGCTTTGCCGGAGCTCTAGATTGGTTCCGCCTCGTGGCGGCGGAGTCTTGCCCCGAAAAGTTCCCTCTGATTTTTTTCTCATCGAAAGACTTCATATAGGAGAAGATGGACGTCGGAGAGCCACCACGGGGCCCACGAGGTACGGGGCGCGCCCCCCACCCTCGTGAGCAGGGTGTGGGCCCCCTGGCCTTCATCTTTGGCGAGGATTTTTCTTTATTTATTTTAAGATGTTCCGTCGAGTTTCAGGACTTTTGGAGTTGCGCAGAATAGGTCTCTATTATTTGCCCCTTTTCCAGCCCAGAATTCCAGCTGCTGCCATTCTCCCTCCTTATGTAAACCTTGTAAAATAAGAGAGAATAGCCATAAGTATTGTGACATAAAGTGAAATAACAGTCCATAATGCAATAAATATCGATATAAAAGCATGATGCAAAATGGACGTATCAACTCCCCCAAGCTTAGACCTTGCTTGTCCTCAAGCGAAAAGCCGATAACAATAAATATGTCCTCATGTTTAGAGGTAGGGGCGTCGATAAAAATAAAATACGGACATGAAGGCATCATGATTGTTCTCATAACAGCAACATATATAGATTTTGTCATATGATTTCTTATGTTCAAGTGATGATCTATTCACAATGCAAAAGTATAAATCATACACCTTATTGGGCTCCGACAAACTATAATCTCAGTCATTGAAGCAATTGCAATTTAACATAACATCGGAAAGAGTCTATGTCAGAGCTATAAAGCAAGTCCACATACTCAACTATCATTTAGTCCTCCATAATTGCTAACACTCACGCAATACTTGTGGTTACGGAGTTTTAATCGGACACAGAGAAAGATAGGGGCTTATAGTTTTGCCCCACAACCTTTTACCTCAAGGGTAATGTCAACAATAATGGTTCATGCTCCCCTACATCCAATTAGATATATATATATATATATATATATATATATATATATATATATATATATATATCATGTTCTTTCCAACATGCTGAGCTTGCCAAAGGATAAAATGAAAAAGAAAAGGTGAAGATCACCGTGACTCTTGCATAAGGTAGAAGATAATGATAAAGGATAGGCCCTTCGCAGAGGGAAGCAGAGGTTTCCATGCGCTTTTATGGTTGGATGCATAAAATCTCAATGCAAAATAACGTCACTTTATATTGCCCCTTGTGATATGAACCTTTATTATGCAGTCCGTCGCTTTTATTACTTCCACATCACAAGATCGTATAAAGCTTATTTCTCCCACACCAATCAATCATACATATTTAGAGAAATTTTTATTGCTTTGCACCAATGACAACTTACTTGAAGGATCTTACTCAATCCATAGGTAGATATGGTGGACTCCCATGGCAAAACTGGTTTAAGGGTATTTGGAAGCACAAGTAGTATTTCTACTTGGTGCTGAGAATTTGGCTAGCATGAGGGGGAAAGGCAAGCTCAACAGGTTAGAGGATCCATGGCAACATACTTTATCTCAGATTAAGAAAGACATGACTCATTGTGTTGTCTTCCTTGTCCAACATCAACTCTTTAGCATGTCATATTTTAATGACTGCTCCCAATCATAAAAGATGTCAATGATAATATATCTATATGTGAAAACCTCTCTTTCCTTATTACTTCCTATTAATTGCAACAATGACCAAAGCTATGTCTGCCAACCCCCAACAACTTTTAATCATCATAATCTTTCTATGTGAAGTCATTACTCTCAATAATATCAATATGAACTTTTTGTTTCTTTTTATTATTTTTCTCTTTTCTTTTATTCACCCAAGATCATGGCAAAATAATCAAGCCCTTGACTCAACACTAATCTTTATTATATATAGCTCACGGACTCGATTACATAGAGAGATCATAAAGCAAACTCAAAACTAGATCATGCCATAAACTTTATTCTACTAGATCAAGATACTACTAATAGGATCGAACTAAGAAAAACGGTAAAGATAGGAGTTGTGATTCTGATACGATACCGGGGCACCTCCCCCAAGCTTGGAAGTTGCCAAGGGGAGTGCCCATACCATGTGATTATATCTCCTTCTTCATTGGTGAAAAAGGTGGTGGTGATGGATAATCGCACATCGAGCGTAAGAGGTCCTCCAGCTTGCGAATAATGCCCTTGAGTGCAACAATATGCTCCTTCAACAAAATATTTTTCTTGTGTGAGATACTTGTTTTGTATACGAGCTGACTCAATCATCTTGAAATCCTCGATCTCAGTTGGGGTAAGAAGGTTATGATCAAGTTGAAGGATGTCTTTTGCTACCGGAGCTTGATCCTCCGTGGCCTTCTTGATCCTTTCATCCTTGTTGACCCTCGTGGGTTCTTCCCTCTTCAGATCTATCTTCATTAGCCAAGCATCGTTATCACCATTGTTGGAGGAGGGAGGCGACATGATGCCTAGCCTCGAAAACCCTGACAGAAAATAGCTCGAAACAAGAACAGACGAGGTTTGTGTGATACGGGAGTCAAAACCTTAGGGAGGTTATATAATGAATTTTTACCGACCAAAATACGTAACGTGCAAGAAAACAGAGTCCGGAAGGCACATGAGGTGCTCACGGGGTAGGGGCGCGCCCACCACCCTCGTGGGACCCTACTTTTTTCTATTTTTCTAAATATTCCAAAATGGAGAAATATTGCCTTAAAAATTGTTTTGGAGTCGGTTTACTTACCGTACCACATACCTATTCCTTTTCGGGGTCTGAAACGTTCCGTAAAGTGTCCCTTATGTATTCCTCCGGGGTTACGGTTTCAATAATATTGGTTTCAACATTTATGGGATTACCTGAGATATAATGTTTGATTCTTTGACCGTTTACCACCTTCGGATTTGTGCCTTCAAAGTTTTTGATCTTTATGGCACCGGAATGATAGACCTCTTCGATAACATAGGGGCCTTCCCATTTAGAGAGAAGTTTTCCCGCAAAAAATCTTAAACGAGAGTTGTATAGCAATACATAATCACCTACATTAAACTCACGCTTTTGTATCCTTTTGTCATGCCATCTTTTAACTTTCTCCTTAAACAACTTGGCATTTTCATGAGCTTGGGTTCTCCATTCATCAAGTGAGTTAATATCAAATAACCTCTTCTCACCAGCAAGTTTAAAATCATAGTTGAGCTCTTTAATAGCCCAATACGCCTTATGTTATAGTTCGAGAGGTAAGTGACATGCTTTTCCATAAACCATTTTATACAGAGACATACCCATAGGATTTTTGTATGTAGTTCTATAAGCCCATAATGCATCATCAAGTTTCTTGGACCAATTTTTTCTAGACCTATTAACAGTCTTTTGCAAAATTAATTTGAGCTCTCTATTGCTCAACTCTACTTGACCACTAGACTGAGGGTGATAAGGAGATGCAATTCTATGATTAGCATCATATTTAGCAAGCATTTTACGGAAAGCACCATGAATAAAGTGTGAACCACCATCAGTCATTAAATATCTAGGGACTCCAAACCTTGGAAAAATAACTTCCTTAAGCATTTTAATAGAAGTGTTATGATCAGCACTACTAGTTGGAATAGCTTCTACCCACTTAGTAACGTAATCAACAGCAACTAAAATATGTGTGTATCCATTAGAGGCAGGAAAAGGTCCCATATAATCAAAGCCCCAAACATCAGATGGTTCAATAACAAGAGAATAATTCATAGGCATTTCTTGACGTCTACTAATATTACCAATTCTTTGACATTCATCACAAGACAAGACAAACTTACGGGCATCCTTGAAGAGAGTAGGCCAATAAAAACCAGATTGCAATACCTTATGTGCAGTTCTATCTCCAGCATGGTGTCCTCCATAAGCCTCGGAATGACACTTGCGTAGGATCTGTTCCTGTTCATGCTTAGGTACACAACGTCTAATAACACCATCTACTCCTTCTTTATAAAGATGTGGGTCATCCCAAAAGTAATGTCTCAAGTCATATAAAAACTTTTTTTGCTGGTATGTGAAGCTAGGTGGTATAAACTTAGCAACAATATAATTAGCATAATCAGCATACCATGGAGTACTACGAGAAGTACTTATAACATTTAATTGTTCATCAGGAAAGCTATCATTAATAGGTAGTGGGTCATCAAGAACATTCTCTAACCTAGACAAGTTGTCTGCAACGGGGTTCTCAGCTCCCTTTCTATCAACAATATGCAAATCAAATTCTTGTATCAAGAGAACCCATCTAATAAGTCTAGGTTTAGCATCTTTCTTTTCCATAAGGTATTTAATAGCAGCATGATCAGTGTGAATAGTTACTTTAGAATCAACAATATAAGGTCTGAACTTATCACAAGCAAATACAACTGCTAAAAGCTCTTTTTCAGTAGTAGCATAATTGCTTTGAGCATTGTCTAGAGTCTTACTAGCATAATGAATAACATTTAATTTCTTATCAACTCTTTGCCCTAGAACAGCACCTACAGCATAATCACTAGCATCACACATAATTTCAAAGGGTAAATTCCAATCAGGTGGCTGAACAACAGGTGCAGAGACTAATGCTTTCTTAAGTGTTTCAAATGCTTCTACACAATCATCATCAAAGACAAATGGTATATGTTTTTGCAATAAATTAGTCAGAGGCCGAGAAATTTTTTAGAAGTCCTTAATGAACCTCCTATAAAATCCGGCGTGACCAAGGAAACTTCTTATACCTTTGATGTCTAGCTAACACGTGTCTAGTCCAGCGGGAACGCGAAGCGCAAACGAACGTGAGCTGCTATACCGAATCCCCTGCTGGCCATCGGGGACCTAGTGGTAAGGCCATGATCAGCAGGGGAAGGGATCACTCATTCTTCTATTGGGGACAGGTGCACGAACGACAACTCCAAATGCCAGACATCCGCCGCCTATACCTACCGTTTAGGTGGCACCAGCGAGATCCAGCTAAGGTAAGGAACTTCGTGTCGCGGCTGCTCCACTCCGCTGCGGTCTTTTGAACTGAACTTCGTTGCCTTCCCGCGCGCGAAACGAATGGGCGCTGTGTCGTGGGTCAGTTTTGGGGCCCATAGGGTTGCCTACTTTTGCGCTAAGGGATCTACCGCAGGCTGTGCCTAGCGGATCCCGTACAGATCTATAACCTAGTCATTACTCAAAAGGTTTCTCGCTTGAATAGGCTGTAATAGATCCTTCGATAAGAAGAGGCCTAGCTGGCTTTATGGATCCTTCCTCGCAGAGATGAGAATGGAATCCAATAGAATTGAACATAGTCAAGTCAGCTCGAGGCAGAGGTATCCATCCTTAGGCCTGGACTCACGAGACCAGGTTGGGTGCGGAAAAGGTGATGAGAAGTGTTTGCATAGAATTTATGGGTGTTGGCTATTCCTTTCCTTGGCCATGGCCAGTAGAAAGAATGGAAACCTTGGCCAGTAGATGGAAAGGGTACGGGAATGGGGATAGGGAAAGTGTACCGTTTCTTGTTTTGGTATGGGTGCGTGCAACACTGATTATTTGATCGAGGCTCGTAAAAGAAATACTTGGGTTTGATAGATCTCCTAGACTAGAATCACTCCTTCTAGCATGCAAGACTTGAGTCGCCATCTCCATATCGGGGTCTGGGAAGCTCGTCTGTCTGTTTGGGGATTTTGATTTCCAATCTTAGGCTGTATGAAACAGAAGAATGAGAGAACTAGTTTCAAAGGATAGCGATAGCATTCCCAGAAAGTGAGCTTGACCGACGGATTCCAGAATGATGCAACAGGAAATGGTAGCTTTCTGTGTTCCTAGGTGGATGGGTAAAGGCATTCCTAAGATGAAGATGCGGATGAAGATGGGGCTGGGCTATTGGTAACACCATTCCAGGCTCTCCAATTCCAATAGATCAATGGCTTGGTCTAAGCTTCCCTTGATTCTTCCGTTTCGAGAGGAGGGGTATCAGATTGTACATAGGTTGGTGGGTCAGGCTCGGTGTGAATACCTTTTGTGAGTGACTCACCATTCTTGCTTGATCTGTCTCCTGCTCCAGCCCCTGCTCCTGCTAGAAGGGCTTACGACGAATAGATTGTTGGAATGGCTTTAAGTGAAAGGGAATCCAGCAGCTTATATAGCGCTAGTGAGAGGCCTCCTAGTCTATTTCGATGGACATCTCCTAATCCTTTTTTTCTATGGGTTCAGGAATGCCATGCCAATAACAGATAGAGCAGCTAATGGTCAAGCCAGAGGCAGCAGGTCTCATTCCAGACTCCACTCAGAATACCCAGCTCTTTTTCTAGACTCCACTAGGAAGACCTTGCTCTTTCACAGATACGGGGATCAGACATGGCTATCGCTTCAACAACTTCTCCGGATGAAAAGACGTCGCCCAATGGATGGAGTTGGAGGGACACGGAATCCTAGATATCTTGCCTTGGTTCCGACTCTAAACCGTTCTAAACGGACTCTTTCTGCATACTGATGTTGGCAGTTATGCCTAGGTGATAGATGTATGTTGCTGGATTGGAAAGCTATACGATCCCTTTTATTCAATTATGATAGCTGAGAGGAATTTGGGATGGCCCCGCTAGAGTTTCCAAAATGAATCGAATTGAACCCTATTGTTTTTTCACTATAAATTCCATAGTACTTGGGACATGGCATCTTTTCAATAGCATCGACCTTGGCTTTATCAACTTGAATACCTCTTTCAGAAACTTTATGCCCCAATACAATACCTTCATTAACCATAAAGTGGCACTTTTCCCAATTCAAGACAAGATTAGTTTCTTCACATCTCTGCAAAACTCGATCAAGATTGCTCAAGCAATCATCAAAAGAGGAAACATAGACGTAAAAATCGTCCATGAAAACCTCACAAATCTTTTCACAAAAGTGAGAGAATATAGCCATCATGCATCTTTGAAAGGTAGCAGGTGCATTACATAAACCAAAAGGCATACGTCTATAAGCAAAAGTACCAAAAGGGCATGTAAAAGTAGTCTTTGATTGATCTCTAGCCGACACAGGTATTTGAGAGAAACCAGAATAACCATCTAGAAAGCAATAGTGTGTATGTTTGCATAATCTTTCTAGGATTTGATCAATGAAAGGTAAGGGGTAATGATCTTTCTTAGTAGCTTTATTTAATTTGTGGAAATCAATTACCATCCTATAACCTGTGATAATTCTTTGTGGAATCAATTCATCTTTATCATTAGGAACAACAGTAATACCTCCCTTCTTAGGGACACAATGGACATGACTTACCACTGACTATCAGCAATGGGATAAATTATACCTGCCTCCAGAAGCTTGAGTATTTCTTTTCTTACCACTTCTTTCATTTTAGGATTCAAGCGTCGTTGAGGATCACGAACTGGTTTGGCATCTGCTTCCAAATTTATTTTATGTTGACATAGAGTGGGACTAATGCCCTTAAGATCATCAAGAGTATATCCAATAGCAGCACGATGCTTCTTCAGAGTTTTCAATAATCTTTCTTCTTCATGCTCTAAAAGGTTAGCACTAATAATAACAGGATATATCTTCTTTTCATCAAGATAAGCATATTTATGATTATCAGGCAACAGTTTAAGCTCAAACACAGGATCACCCTTGGGTGGAGGAGGATCCCCTAAAATTTCAACAGGAAAGTTGTTTTGCAGAATAGGTTCCTGTTTAAAGAATACTTCATCTATTTCCCTTCTTTCATTCATGAACATATCATTTTCATGGTCTAGCAAATAGTGTTCTAAAGGATCACTAGGAGGTACGACAATAGAAGCAAGACCAATAATTTCATCCTTACTAGGTAATTCTTCCTCACCATGTTGTTTACTAAATTTAGAGAAATTAAACTCATGAACCATATCATCCAAGCCAATAGTAACAACATTCTTTTCGCAATCTATCCTAGCATTAACAGTGTTCAAGAAGGGTCTACCAAATATAATGGGACAAAAGCTATCTTGCGGAGAAGTAAGAACAAGAAAATCAGCAGGATATTTAGTTTTCCCAGACAAGACATCAACATCTCTAACAATTCCCATCGCTGAAATAGTATCCCTATTGGCAAGTTTAATTGTGACATCAATATCTTCTAACTCAGCAGGTGCATTTTCATGCTTGATTTCTTTATACAAGTCATAAGGTATAACACTAGCACTAGCACCCATATCACATAAGCCATGATAACTATGATCTCCTATTTTAGAAGAAATAACAGGCACGCCTACCACAGGTCTATGTTTATCTTTAGCACAAGGTTTAGCAATTCTAGTAGTTTCACCTTCGAACTGAATAACATGTCCATCAATATTATCAGACAAGAGATCTTTAACAATGGTAATATTAGGTTCTACTTTAACTTGCTCAGGAGGTGTATAAGTTCTAATATTGCTTTTACGAACAACAGTTGAAGCTTTAGCATGATCCTTTATTCTAACAGGGAAAGGTGGTTTCTCAACATAAGAAGTAGGAACAATAGGATCATTATAAGTGACAGTCTTTTCTTCAACTTTAATAGGTGCGGCTACTTTTACTTCTATGGGAGGATGATATTTAAACCACTTCTCCTTAGGGAGATCAACATAAGTAGCAAAAGATTCACAAAAAGAAGCCACTATCTTAGAGTCAAGTCCATATTTAGTGCTAAACTTACGGAAAATATCGGTGTCCATAAAAGATTTAACACAATCAAACTTAGGTGTCATACCTGACTCCTTACCTTCGTCGAGGTCCCAATCTTCAGAGTTGCGTTTAATTTTATCCAATAAATTCCATCTGAATTCAATAGTCTTCATTATAAAAGAGCCATCACAAGAAGTATCGAGCATGGTTTGATTATTATGAGAAAGCCGAGCATAAAAACTTTTCCTTACCAAATTTATACAGTAAATTTCAGCACACTATATAATTTTTTCCTTACCAAATTCCACCTACCAAAGGCGCTACACTCCCCGGCAATGGCGCCAGAAAAGAGTCTTGATGACCCACAAGTATAGGGGATCTATCTAGTCCTTTCGATAAGTAAGAGTGTCGAACCCAACGAGGAGCAGAAGGAAATGATAAGCGGTTTTCAGCAAGGTATTCTCTGCAAGTACTGAAATAAGTGGTAACGGATAGTTTTGTGATAAGATAAATTGTAACAAGCAACAAGTAACAAAAGTAAATAAAGTGCAGCAAGGTGTCCCAATCCTTTTTGTAGCAAAGGACAAGCCGAAACAAACTCTTATAATAGGAAAAGCGCTCCCGGGGACACATGGGAATATCGCCAAGCTAGTTTTCATCACGTTCATATGATTCGTGTTCGATACTTTGATAATTTGATATGTGGGTGGACCGGTGCTTGGGTGCTGTTCTTACTTGAACAAGCATCCCACTTATGATTAACCTCTATTGCAAGCATCTGCAACTACAACAAAAGTATTAAGGTAAACCTAACCATAGCATGAAACATATGGATCCAAATCAGCCCCTTACGAAGCAACGCATAAACTAGGGTTTAAGCTTCTGTCACTCTAGCAACGCATCATCTACTTATTACTTCCCAATGCCTTCCTCTAGGCCCAAATAATGGTGAAGTATTATGTAGTCGACGTTCACATAACATTACTAGAGGCTAGACAACATACATCTTATCAAAATATCAAACGAATACCAAATTCACATGACTACTAATAGCAAGACTTCTCCCTTGTCCTCAGGAACAAACGTAATTACTCACAAAGCATATTCATGTTCATAATCAGAGGGGTAATAATATGCATATAGGATCTGAACATATGATCTTCCACCAAATAAACCAACTAGCATCAACTACAAGGAGTAATCAACACTACTAGCAACCTACTAGCACCAATCCAGGACTTTGAGACAAGAATTGGATACAAGAGATGAACTAAGGTTTGGAGATGAGATGGTGCTGGTGAAGATGTTGATGGAGATTGCCCTCTCCCGATGAGAGGAGCGTTGGTGATGACGATGGTGATGATTTCCCCCTCCCGGAGGGAAGTATCCCCGGCAGAACAGCTCTACCGGAGCTCTAGATTGGTTCCGCCAAGGTTCCGCCTCGTGGCGGCGGAGTCTCGTCCCGAAAAGTTCCCTCTGATTTTTTCTCATCGAAAGACTTCATATAGGAGAAGATGGATGTCGGAGAGCCACCAGGGGGCCCTTGAGGTAGGGGGCGCGCCCTAGGGGGGGCGCCCCCCACCCTCGTGAGCAGGGTGTGGGCCCCCTGGCCTTCATCTTTGGCGAGGATTTTTCTTTATTTATTTTAAGATGTTCCATGGAGTTTGAGGATGAGTTGCGCAAAATAGGTCTCTATTATTTGCTCCTTTTCCAGCCCAAAATTCCAGCTGTCGGCATTCTCCCTCCTTATGTAAACCTTGTAAAATAAGAAAGAATAGCCATAATCATTGTGACATAAAGTGAAATAACAGTCCATAATGCAATAAATATTGATATAAAAGCATGATGCAAAATGGACGTATCAGGCGCCAGCGGGTGTAGCGTGCCAGTTTCCCCTTTGGTGCTAAGGGGGCAAGCGCAGGCGCGGAGTCCCGAGGAATCAAGCAAAGGTTTCCATATCCGTGCAACAAGATCAAGACCGGCATGACGGAGGTCATCGTGGAGCCCACGGCAGCGCCACGACCAGAGCCTTTTGCAGGCATAGACTACTTTTGTCAGGATAACTTGTACTAGTTGTCTCCCTTCAAATTTGGCCGTTGTGGGATCCCTTCCTGCCTAAAATTTGGGAAGAGGACCGAGGCCACTATAAATAGGACTTAGCCACCACCGTAGCAGGGGATCGGCCTATCTAGCTAGGACAGGGGATTGACCTGTCTAGCTAGGAGAGGGACGGATCATTCTGACCATCCTCTCACCCACCAGCTCATCGAGCTCAAGAACACCTCACCTCCTGAGGCTGTTCATCCATTGTACTAGTTCAAACTCAGCTCTTCGAGACAAATCCACCACCAAGCTGGAGTAGGGTATTACACCGCAAGGTGGCCCGAACCAGGATAAATCTCTGTGTCTCCCGTTCTTTGGGTTTGTCGAGTCAAGTTGTGGAATCATTGGGCCGGCTGGTCGGGGAGTAGGAGTTCTTCATGCACACCCCCAGTGTTTGAACCTCTCAAGGGTCTACGGAGCCCTGAATCCAACATTTGGCGCGCCAAGTAGGGGTGCGTCGAAGCCTCTCTT
Source organism: Triticum aestivum (assembly GCF_018294505.1). Lineage (NCBI taxonomy): Eukaryota > Viridiplantae > Streptophyta > Magnoliopsida > Poales > Poaceae > Triticum > Triticum aestivum. The sequence continues at coordinate 481,103,256 of NC_057803.1, forward strand.
CCGTCGATCGACTCGCCGCCGCTCCATCGTCTCCAAGGCAGATGCTTGCCGAGCTCAGACTGAGCGTCAAGCCGCTCTTGCCGCGCGCGTCGCCCAGACGGCGCCCGTCGACGGGCTTCCCCATTGTTCTCCATCACCAGCCACCAACGCCGTCACTGGCCCGGCGGGGAACGAGCAGCAAGCTTCATCGCTGCATCCCTCCGTGCGGCAGGACGAACACACCGCCACCCCGTCATTGACTCTGGCCAGCTCATCGCCCCACGCTCGTCGCGGCCGGCCCGTGGACGTGCAGGTTGCGCTGCTCATGGAGCGTGAGCTCCTGTGCTACCGCCCCATCAACAACCTCTACGAAGACTGGCTGGACCGCATCACCGAGCAAGTCAGCACAGCAGGGGGCTCGCCTGCACCGTTCCTCTCGTTGCCTCATCCGCTGCCTGCTGCGGGCGACGTAGCCCATGGAGCGCCTCCACCACCTCCTTGTCAGTATGTCTCCCTCGGCCCAAGACACGTGGCCCCTCGGTGTGACCCACCGCGTCAGGCGCCCGCGTGTGAGGAAGAAAGCTGCCAAGAGATTCAGCGGCCGCAACGGGACGCTCCTGCACTCCCAGCACCACCACGTCAAGACCACATGCCGCCTTTGGCGGCAACGCGTGGCTATCAAGACCAGGTTCCACCTCCGCGATGGGCCCCAATGACCACAACGGGCTGCCGCGCCTTCACCCCTGAGCCACGTAGCATCATCTGGCCCGACAAGTTCAAGCCTGACCTGCCTCGTGTTACGACGGCACCCCTGACCCTGCAGAGTTCCTGCAGCTCTATGAGCTGATAATCGAGGCGGCCAGTAGCAACGAGAAGGTCATGGCGAACTGGTTCCCACGGCCCTCAAGGATGACGCGCGCTCGTGGCTCCTAAATCTACTCGCGGGATCGATCTTCTCCTGGGGTGAATGCGCAAGCATTTCGTCGCCAACTTCCAGGGCACTCGCGACCGCCTACCTACCACGAGTGACCTGCGGCGTATCAAGCAACAGCCCGAGGAGACCCTGCGGAAGTACATACAACGCTTCAACAGCGTTCGCCTCAAGATCCCCAAGGTTTCTGACGAAGCCATCATCTCGGCGTTCTCTGATGGAGTCTGCGACGTCAAGATGAAGGAGGAGCTCGCTATCCACGAGGACCTATGCACGGCTCTGAAGATGTTCAACATGGCGACCAAGTGCGCGAGAGCTGAGGAGGGACGCCTCTCCCTCCTCGAGCTTCCAGCTGCCGATCCAGAAGAAAAGAAGGCCAAGATCAAGTACGTGAAGCGCAAGGGGGCTGTCGTGCTCGCGGCCGAACCAGAGATGAAGCGCGACTGCGACCACCCAGAGTCGTCCAAGGGCAGTTGTCCATTCTGCATCTTCCACAACGTACACAACCACAACACCAAGGACTGTAAGGAGCTCAGGGCCGTCCGCGACAGGCGCATCGGCCAATGCCCTGAGCGCAACGACCGAGGCTACGGCTGTGGAGGAGGTAAAAGTGGAGGACGTTGGGACGACTGCGGCCCCCGCCAAGAGTGGCGCGACCAGCCTCGCAAGGACGCCTAGAGAGACCACCCTCATGAGGACCACCCTCAGGGCAACGCCAACCTCCCTCTGCTGCCACCACCACCAAGAAGGAACGACGACCACCACCAGGACAAGAGGGTTGGGAGCTTCCAGGAGCCTCGCGCCATCGCCTGCATCTTGGGTGGCGCTCAGGCCCCAGCCTGATGTAGGGTAGAACCCTAATCAATCGATCTTTCACGAAAGGAGCGTATCCCGTGAAGAACACGAGGAGGGAAACGAGGGAAAACACGAGGGAAACACGAGAGAAACACTAAACCAACAAGAAATAGTCACACATGTGCTAGATCCTCGAGTACATAAGAGAACACACGATCCACAGACAACAAAGGATGATACAAAGGTAGCGGGTCTTCTCCATGAGGAGGTCTTGAGGTTCTTCCCGTAAAGGGGTCTTGAATCTGCTTGGGGGATCTTCTCTGAGGAGGCGCTATCTTCGAGGAGAAGGTAACCAAGTGGATGAGCAAAGCTCTCACACGAAATATGAGCTAAACCTTTATTAACCCTAACTAGGAGTAGGGAGAGGTCTATTTATAGTCTTGGTGTAAAATAGGGGCGAAGTGGAGGGATACATGGGCTTCGGCCCGAAACTGGACGTAGCCAGGGTCCGGACGTCCGTGAGGCGCCGGTCGTCCGGAGGCTCGCGGGTGGCCGGACGTCCGTAGATCTTCGTATGTCCATGATTTAGGTTCTGTCGCCACGGCATCAGATGTCCATAGGCGTCCGGTCGCCGGTCATCCGGTCTTCCTCGGATTTCCATAGATTCGGCTCGGGTATAGGTGTGACGGTCGTCCGGAGGCGCTCGGTCTCCGGAGCTTGGGGGGTGTCGGACGTCCGGTCTAGGTTGGACATCCGGCCGCTGTAGTATGTGCTGGCCTGGTATCCTTTGGCTGGTGTGGCCCTCAAGGGCCGGACGTCCGAGATGGGCCGATCGTCCGGAGCCTGTAGCTTCTTCCTCATCTCTTCTTCTTGTCCAATGAACTTGGCGTCCTCACCGTCTTGTCCATTGAGTTTAGTTGGTTCGTGGCTTTCCTCCAAGCACCTGATCACACATAGGGTTTCCGCTTGAGGTAGTAGGCAATTCTCATGCATGGAAAGTGGTAGTTTGGAGAGGAGTGAGTTCACCTTATCTTCGATAGCCTTCGCTCGAGCTCTTGTCATTGGTCCAAGTGGTGTCGTAGGAGATGTTGGTGGGTCCATGGGGATGACCTTGGGATGCTCCGAATCATCTCCCCTCCCTTGGGGAATATCCGTCCTCGGATCAAAATCTTCATCACCATGGTAGGGGGAGATATATTTGACATCGAAGATGTCGCTCACGTTGTACTTGTCACGCGGGAGGTCGATCTTGTAAGTGTTGTTGTTGTAGCGGGCAAGCACCTTGAAGGATCCATCCGCTTGAGGTAGAAGCTTGGACTTGCGTTCGTTGGGGAAACGGTCTTTACGAAGGTGTATCCACACAAGATCACCAATGTCGAAGACCATGGGTTGCTTGTTGATGTTGAGCTTGGTCACAAGTCATTGTACTTGGCGCTCGATTGTGTGCCTTGTATTTTCATGCAGCTTGAGATGGGTCACACATGCACTTGCGTCCAAATTTATATGGTCTTGTAGTGGTAGAGGAAGAATGTCCAATGGAGACAATGGGTTGAATTCGTAGATGACCTCGAAGGAGGACTTGCCAGTTGTTGAGTGTCTTGCACGGTTGTAGGCGAACTCGGCGATAGGTAGACACTCCTCCCACTCCTTGATGTTCTTCTTGATGAGTACTCGAAGTAGAGGAGAGAGTGTGCGGTTGGTCACCTCCGTTTGGCCGTCGGTTTGTGGATGAAACATCATGGAGAAGAGTAGCTTGATTCCGAGCTTGGCGCATAGGGTCTTCCAAAAGTAGCTAAGGAACTTGACGTCGCGGTCCGAGACGATTGTCTTTGGCACTCCATGTGGACGTAATATTTCCCTACAAAAGAGATTGGCAACATGTGAATGATCATATATCTTGTTGCAAGGTATGAAATGTGCCATCTTAGAAAATTGGTCCACAACGACAAATACCGAATCCTTCCCATTTCTAGTCCTAGGCAATCCAAGTACAAAATCCATGCTAATTTCTTCCCATGGTTGGTATGGAATTGGGAGAGGCATGTAAATGCCATGGGATTGCGCTTTGGACTTAGCTTTGCGACATGTAGAGCATCGGTTGGTGAAGTGGTCGATGTCGCGAAACATCTTGGGCCAATAGTAGTTCTTGGAGAGCGTGGCGAAAGTCTTGTCGTGTACAAAATGTCCCATTAAGCCTCCTCCATGAGATTCCTGCAAAAGCAACAAACAAAGAGAAGACTCGGGAATGCAAAGCTTGTTAGCTCTCATAAGATATCCATCTTTGATGTAATAGGGTTCCCAAGATGTATGCATCAAACATTTGTCATAAGGAATAGCAAAAGTAGGATCATGCTCATACAAGTCTTTTATATGCTCAAAGCCAATGACATCCAATTCAAGTTGAGTAACAAGCATGCATATGCGGGAAAGAGCGTCCGCCACAATATTTTCCTTACCTTTGATGTACTTGATGACATAAGGAAAAGACTCAATAAATTCACTCCATTTAGCATGACACTTGTTCAACTTGGCTTGTCCCTTAAGATACTTCAGTGTTTCATGATCGGTATGAATGATAAATTCATGAGGGTGAAGATAGTGTTCCCATTCATGCAAAACGTGCACTAAAGCATATAGCTCTTTGTCATAGATGGGGTAATTGAGTTGCGCGCCAGAGAGTTTCTCAGTAAAGTAAGCTATGGGGCGCTTCTCTTGCGTTAACACGCCTCCTATGCCATTACCACTAGCATCGCAATGAATCTCAAAGGGCTTGTCAAAGTTGGGTAAAGCAAGCATGGGAGCATGAGTAAGCAAATTCTTAAGCTCATCTAAAGCGGTATCTTGGGATGGTCCCCAAACAAAAGGCACATTTTTCTTGCTCAAAGCATGCAAAGGCGAAGCAATGGTGCTAAAATCTTTCACAAAGCAATGATAGAAATCCGCAAGGCCAAGAAAGCTACGCACTTGATGCAAGTTGGTTGGTTGGGGCTAGTCTTAACAGCATTGATCTTGGAATCATCAACATGAACACCCTTAGAGCAAACAACAAAACCCAAGAAAACGAGCTTATCCACGCCGAAGAGGCCCTTTTCCATGTTAGCAAAGAGATGCTCATTTTGAAGAGTTTGCAAAACGGTTCGAACATGGGTGACATGATCTTGAAGAGATTTGCTATAAAGAAGGATATCATCGAAGTAGACCACAACGAACACACCAATGTAAGGGCAAAAGACATGATTCATAAGGCGCATAAAAGTACCCGGTGTTTCCGATAGACCCACAGGCATGACTAACCAGTCATACAACCCAAACTTGGTTTTGAAATCGGTTTTCCATTCATCACCCTCTTGTATGCAGATTTGATACACTACGAAAAAATACACTTCTGTGATGATACGTGTTTGTCACAGCAGGTCGCATTTTTTGTCATGCATGTACATCCATGACAAATTTATGACAGAATCAAGATAGTCATACATGTGATGTCGTAGAAGTGTTCCATGACATTACCAAAATTATCATCACGGAAGTGTCCACTTCCATGACGATAAATCGCGCGTCACAGAAGTGCTTTCGTCAAGGGTGACCGACACGTGGCATCCACCGTAACGGAACGCCGTTAAGCTATCGGGTCGGGTTTTGGATCCGATAACCCGTTAACAGCCCCGGCCAATGGGGATTTTACACGTGTAAAATCATCATTGGCTGGAGGAAACACGTGACGGCTCGTCGTCAGGACAGATGTCATCCACTCATTGGACAGAAGGCGCCTATGATACGTTGACATGTGGCACGGCCCAATAGAGGCCCATTCCTGTGAAAAGGCCGGCCCGTTTGACTTGGTCAAAAGGTGGGGGGCATCCCATGGAATGCCTGTTAACAGCCTGTTCGCATATAGCCCATTTACAGCCCGCTAACCCAAGGCCCATTACGCCCTATCTGAATTAGGCCCAGTACCATCATCTGGGCCATCCAATATGATTCCAGCCCATTTTCACTTCTGGCCCATGTATGGCCCATGACGTCTTTCGGAAAATATGAGGCCCTATGTAACTCTTGGCCTATTAACGGCACGTGGTGAAACTGGCCCGTAATGAACAGTGTATCACTTTACACCCATTAACGGCCCGTGGTGAAACTAGCCCATAATGAAGAGTGTATCACTTTATACCCATTAATGGCCCGTTATTCCGTTGGGCCGTCTCCAGCCCATGTTATCTTTCGGCCTTCTCAGAGCCCATTTATTCTTGGGCTCATTTCCAGCATTCGTTTACTTACGGCCTGTTACTGTCATTTTCTGCTTGTGGGCCAAATTCAGCCCATGGTTACAGTCGGCCCGTTTGTGGTCCGTTAATACGTTGGGCCGTTTTCATAGCGTCATCATATACGGCCTATTAACGATGGCCCGTTATGGTCGGCCCATGAACGGACGATTCCAACTCTAGCCCGTTTACGGCCAGAATGCGGCCTGTTTGGCCCATGTTTGGCCAATCGATCATACGGCCCGTATAAGGCCCATTGATGATACGGCCCGTAGAAGGCCCATTGTTTCTACAGCCCGTAGAAGGCCCACTGTTTCTACGGCCCGTAAAAGGCCCACTGTTTATACGGCCCGTAGAAGGCCCACTGTTTCTACGGCCCGTAGGAGGCCCAGTTTCACTACAGTAAATATTAGCCCATGGTTATTGTGGCCTAGTTTTAAAAAATAGGTTATTGCAGCCACTAGAAAACCGCAGAAAAAGAACTGCACTGACTACAAGCAAACAAATAAACAAGACAATAAGGAAATAAATAAGCAAGCAACTTACACTAGGCTATCACGGCTATTACACATATTACATCCACTGGGCATCAAGGTTCGCCACCAGTGCAAATATAGGGAACACAACAGCATATAAACGCCATAGCAAAACAAGTCCAGAACTGAAACCACTTCAGAAGAGCTCAAGAAACAATATCCTAGGTACCCATAATGCTGGCAAGATGCTTAGCAAGGTTATTAACTTTCTCTTGTTTGGCGCTTAAGTCCTCCAGCGCTTGCTGTTGCACCAGAAAGTATGCATCTGAATTCTGCAGGGACTTCCTCAGTCCTTCGGCTTCCTGTCGCATAACATCTGATCGATGTCTTTCAACTTGAAGTTCAGACTCAAGAAGCCGAGCTGATTCAGGCAATGAGTTCAAAGAGCTGATGCCAGCAGTGGTAGCTAGTAACTCGAACACTACATCAAGACATGACTTTGGGGTTGTCTCAGTGACAATATAGTTTTTATCAGCTTTCTTGGAGACCAACAGGGATGTCTCACTATCTTGAACCTTATCTACATTACTTCCTTTACCATTGCATAACAGGGTGCTCTTCTCCAATATTTTATCCGCATTCCAAAAGAGAAACAAACAAACACATCTCAGGTTTACAATGTAGTATATGAAACTCATTTTGGTAAACCAGTTCAGTAGTAAGGTGGACAGGATAACAACATGAAACAAACATATATCTATGTAGTATGGTCACTGTATGGTCTATATCATTCTACTTTATGTTGCCAAATCAAGATAGATACAGTTCGAATCATATCTATTTAAGACAAAGCAGCATAGATAGAATATAAGTGTGGGAAACTACACAGCAATAACAACACTTGTAATGTGCATGGCATGAGAACATAACTGTTTATTCAATTGAAACTGAAATCAACATAGAGAAAGTTACAACAGCAAACAGCCAAACACGTTGAAGAAACAGGTTTAAAACATACCTGTTGCACCATTGGAGTTTCAGTTGCATCCTTCAAATTTGAAATTAGTTGGTATCAGTAAATACAGTGATGCAAGAGCAAAGTAGTATGAACCATAGCTACGGAACCTGACCTGAGAACAATTCTTCTTCTGCTTTAAGCATTGACTTCGGGTTCGGAGTGGTGGTCCTCGTGATTTGGGCACTGCAGTTGCCTTACTAACTGCTCGTGTTTGGGTGCTCTATGGTGGAGACGGTGCTGTGTCAACGGGAACTGGGTGTCTATCTGCTGGGGTTGGGGTTAGAAGGGGTGTAGCTGGTTCTCTGTCCAACTGGGTAGGGGTACAATCTGCCTGAATGTGGGTTATGTGTGGTGGGGCTGGTTCTTGGGCAAGTACAACCGTGGTTCTATCTGCATCGACAGGTAGCACGATCTTTTCTGAAGACCGTGTTTTTACTCCCACAGATACTGCCATCACTCCCTCCAATTGAAATGGTTGATAAACAAGAAAAGTAATTGAATGTACAGACATTGTAAGATAGACAGGTGCAATGGATAGTAGGGAAGAAAACAGGGCATGAAATAATTCACATTTATGTTGTCTAAGCAAACAGAATAGCAGGACATAATTTCACATATATGATGGCTAATTAAACAGGATAGCATGACACAATTTCACATGTATGATGGCTAACTAAACAGATGACATGATATAACTATACGATGTGTCTATTAAAGTGGTTGGCATGACATAAATCACAAACATGCCGTCGATGGAAACATGATGGCATGATATAATTCATGGATAGAATGACATAATTTAAATATGAGGACTATGTAAACAGGATGAGATGATATAACTATATTATGTCTTTAGTAAATGGGTTGGCATGCCATAATTCAAATACATGTTGTCTATGTAAACATCATGGCATGACATAATTAATATATATGATTTATATACTAAGGAAGTGAGCAGAGGGCAATCGCATATATGATGTGTGAACTAAGGAGATGGCATTCAATATTGTGTATATGATGTAAAAACTAAGCATTGCAATACAAGATATGCATTATATGAGTAATATAACCCTGCCAAGTTTGAGCATACACCTCAGGGGGATAATAGGACTGGTCATCTGCCTCTGAATCCTCCTTTGAAGAGCTATCTGTAACCAGCAAGATATCTGCTTCAGCAGGTAGCATTGTTTGCTCTGAAGACCTTGTTTTCACTCCATATTTCTCCATCACCAATTCAAATGGCTGATGCACAGGAAGAGCAGTTGAATATACAAACATTGTCGACAAAAGCAATGAGAAATACAAAAAAAGGACGGCATGATATAATTCACATATATGACTCTTGCCTAAATAGCATGGCATTGCATAATTCACATACATAATGCCTTGCAACAAGATAACGTTGCATAATTCACATATATAATGTCTTGGAACAAGATGGCATTGCATAATTCACATATATGGTAATTAGACACTAAACAGGTGGCATTCACACAAAGCATGTCTAAACTAAGCAAATGACATAGCAATGCAAGATACCATACGCACGATATGAGCAACATAACTCTGCCAAGTTAGGGCATGCACCTCGGGGGGGAAATATGACTGGTCATTTGTCTCTGAATCCTCCTCTGAGGAGCTATCGGTAACCAGCAAGACATGCGCTTCATCAGATAGCATTGTCTGCTCTGAAGACCTTGTTTCCACTCCAGATTTTTCCATGACTGTGCCAAATGGCTGATGCACAGGAAGAGTAATTGAATGTACTAAATTTTTTGACAAATTTAACACGTAATAAAAAATGATGGCATGATATAATTCACATATAAGATGACTGGCTAACCAGGGTGGCATTGCAAAATTCACATATATGATGCCTGGCTAGACAAGATGGCATTGAATGATTCACATATATGATAAAGAAACTAAACAGATGGCATTGACACAAAGCATGTCTAAACTTAGCAGATGACATCTTTAATGTATACATTAAGCAATGCAAGGCGCCATATGCATGGTATTACCAACATCAGCATGCCAAGTTAGAGCAAAGACCTCATGGGGTAAATAGGAGTGGTCTTCTCCTTCTGAATCCCCCTCATAACAGTTATCTTCCTCTTGATTACGATCCAAAATGGATGGAGGGGGGCTGCCTTTGCGCCCACCATGGAACGACGTCTGCATGAAATTTTATTGCCATGCAAGGCTCGTCTCTTTTGCTCTCCATGATCAGTTCCATAGTGTACAATAACTGGCATGCATAGGAATAAAACATAGTGAGATTATGTAAGGAGTGCATGCACAAATCCAGAGTGATGGTAGCAAATTGTGGATAGACCCAAAACCAATGATAGCAGGCAGATAATAGCTTTAGTTAAAAAATACAGATAATGGCTCCATTAATGTTTGTGTGCACCCAACATGAAACTCATAGTAGACACCGGAGATTAACCAGATAGTAGACAGATAGTAATGATTGCCGCCCCAATATGTACCCCACAACCATTTAAAAACTCAAGTTTCAACATTAGTTTGGACCTGACTCGGAGTCTAATAGGTGAACACGACGATAATGTAGCATGTCATCATATTAAGCGACGCATAACATAAGCAGACACGGAAGAGTGCGACCTCTCTTGCGGACCCGTGTAGTCCTCAAGGTCATCTGCTCAGTTGATGATGGTAATGCAGTTGCCGTGGCTGCCAGCAGCGGGGAAGAAGATCTGAGGCGGCAAAAGACAGTTTGGAGAGCGGATCCCTGCTGTGGTGAACCCTTCTGTTGTTGGAGCAACTGAGCTGGGGTGGAACATAGCGCCGCAGGAGCAGGACAAACCACACAAGGTTTTCTTTGACACATATCTGTAATAGAAGTAATTGAGTAAGGGCTTGTTTGAATTTGAGGATTCTAACAATGCAGAGATAGGAAATAGACAGGAATAGGATAGGAATGGACGTGCAAAACAGAGAATTTAAAAACACAGGATTTCTGCCAATCTGGGTGTTTGATTCACAACAATTGGAAGATCACACGATGCAAAAAAGCATGGTGAGATTAAGTCAAACCACAAGAAAATGTACGGTTATAATGCTATTATGCTACTATCACTTAGTCTTGTGCTTGATGAATAGGAATATGAAAAGGAGAAGTGGAAATTAGAATTCCTACGGGTTTTCTTTAAAGGAGACACTAAAGGAACAAATCCTACAGTTTTTCTTTGCTCCATTCCTTTGCACCAAATTCATGAACAGTAGTACCATAGGAAACTTTCCAATTCCGATGTTTTTCATCCACTTTTCCTTTCAAGCACTGGTGATTCTAGTAGGCCGGCTTGAGCAAGGAAAATCCTACACTAAAAAAATGTTTTTGTGCTACTTCTACTACTTTGGACCCAGGCCACTGCCATACTAGCTCAACTCCCAGGCCCATCGACAAATGCACAGCTCAAACGCGCAGAGATAAATCGTGATGGCATTCAAGAGAGTCCATCACGGATAGCTAAGTTGCCTGGTACCTCACTGTTTGTCATATAGTAGGATAAAATAATCGTATTTCCCGTTAGTATGAGTGCTCAGTGGACAATATATATATAACATGTAGAGTAAAAAAGAGATGCAACAAGTGTACAACCTCTTTGGCCAAGCCATGTCAATCTCAGCGTGTTTGGGTTGGCCGGTGAGGATGCTCCGGCTAACTTGGCTATCGGAGGAGGGGAAGAAAATCTTAGGCGTCTGGAGATGGAGCCCGAGGTACTGCTCCGCTGTGATGGAGGGTTTTGTTGTTGGAGCAGCTCCGGTGAGTTGTACGACACCGAGGCTGAAGCAGGACCAGAGAGACAACGAACAACGTTAACCTGAGTGGAATTCTAATAGCATCTCCAATACATGATGTAAAATACATAACCACAAAGTGCTAGATGTAAAATATATCAGCCGCTCATCTCTGAACTTAACTGTCAAAACTGAATTTAACTGTCGAAACTGAACTTAACTGTCGAAACTGAATTTTGTTGTCGAAACTGAACGCACTAGCAAGGTGAGGCTACACGTCAGTCGACTGACTTTTTCATCTCTGGTCAGTCGATTTTGCAACCGTTGGATACGAAATCAAGGGCCTGCGGTTCATCTTCAACCTCCACCCCCTTGAGCCGGCCAAACAGCAGCCCCCCGCCGCCCGCGGCTAGCGGTGCGCCGCCCCACCCACCCCGAAAACACTCCCCACCGCCGGTCCGCCGCCGCCTCGGCCATCCCTCTAGGCCCCCCGTGCCGAGCTTTTTCTCCGACGATCCCCACGCCACCGCCCCGCCAACGCCCCGCCACCGCCGGCGACCACCGCCCCCATCCTGAACCCTAAGATAGATAGTGGGGTACCACTCCGGCGAGCCCCCCTCCCCGCTGCGGCTGGTTCTTCCTTCACCCCGGTGGCATTGGAGTGAAGTGTAGCTAAATCAGAGCAGCATCACAAGCAAGAGCAAGAGCGAGAGCAGCAGCGCGAGCAAGAGCAATAGCAAGAGCAGACCAGGCAGGGGACCGAGAGCAAGAGCAGAGCAGCAGCGTGAGCGAGAGCTAAAGCAGCAGCAGGTCCTACTGATGTGGACGTCGCCGCCGAGGGAGCGACGCCGTGGAGGAAGTGGCCGGCGATGCCGCCGTGGATGGAGCCGCGCCGTGTCGCCTCGGGACCGAGCGCCGGCAGCACCGTGAGATCGAATCAAGAAGAAAATGCGGCGATTAGTGTACAACCTCTTTGGTGGCGCCGATTTGGCCGCAACTTCATCGGAGTTAACGGTGATGATGATGCTCTTCTGGTGGTGCAGGTGAAGACGGTGGTGTGGGAATGGAGGTGGCGTGAAAGATGAGGGGAACATCAGGGCAGCTCCTTGGAGGTGGAGGATGGGGTGGCTGAACAGGCGGGACGATGAGATCGATGATGGATCCTCATCCGGTACGGTGGATAAGGGACGTCGAGGTGTTGCTGTGGACGATGTCGTCGGGGAAGAGGCTTCGGCTAGGTGGCAGATGGAGCAGGGTGTGGGGTTTCATCGCGGGTTTTCGCATCCTCGGTGTACGAATGGGTGGGCGGATGGGATGGCAGTGGGGAACCATGGATTAGAGACGCGTGTCGGTGTCAAAACCGGTGGATCTCGCGTAGGGGGTCCTGAACTATGCATCTAGGTCGGATGGTAAAAGGAGGCAGGGGACACGATGTTTTACCCAGGTTCGGGCCCTCTTGATGGAGGTAAAACCCTACGTCCTGCTTGATTAATATTGATGATATGGGTAGTACAAGAGTAGATCTACCACGAGATCAGAGAGGCTAAACCTTAGAAGCTAGCCTATGGTATGATTGTCATTCGTCCTACGGACTAAAACTCTCCGGTTTATATAGACACTGGAGAGGGCTAGGGTTACACAGAGTCGGTTACAATGGTAGGAGATCTACATATCCGTATCGCCAAGCTTGCCTTCCACGCCAAGGAAAGTCCCTTCCGGACACGGGACGAAGTCTTCAATCTTGTATCTTCATACTCTAGGAGTCCGGTCAAAGGTATAGTTCGGCCATCCGGACACCCCCTAATCCAGGACTCCCTCAGTAGCCCCTGAACCAGGCTTCAATGACGACGAGTCCGGCGCGCAGATTGTCTTCGGCATTGCAAGGTGGGTTCCTCCTCCAAGTACTTCATAGAAGATTTTGAACACAAAGACAGTGTCCGGCTCTACGAAATAAGTTTCCACATATTGCCATAGAGAGAATAATATTTACACAAATCTAATCTGCTGACGTATTCCATAGCGTGACATCACACCATGGCCATGTCTTTATTCGAATCATTTTACTGTCCCACCTCAGCGCGTTTAGTGAGGCGGTTTCCTTGGCACGTCTTGTTAAAGCAGAGATCGTGTCCCCTTATTCGGGGATTCTCATCAATACGGGTTTGGGTAACCCAACCGCGCCATTGACTACAACACTTGGGAGATAAGCGAGTTTTACCAAGCTGGTGGGGACGCATAGTCGCGTCCGCCCATATAAGGGGATAAGGATCCACCTTTTCATCCACGCCTTCTTCCTCCTTCGCCTATCCATTTCCTACGCGGCTCTCCTCCTGGAAAGAGACGGGCCTATCGTGGGGTAAAGAAGGAGAGCTGAACGGACTCCAAACATGCGTCCAAACCTTGGTGGACAAGAAGCTCAAACTTGTCAACGTAGTCCAGGTTATGCTCATCCGCCGGATCCTCCCGTGTCAACAACGGGCTTTCAACCTGTGGGAGTTCGACCCGGCGCAGCACCAAACTCTAAGCAGGCTCTTCGACACAACGTACGAAGATGCCTGGAAGGTGCTTTTCAAGGGCGCCGAGGCCCCCGCATCCGCTACCGAGGATCGCGGATTCAGCACGCAGCGTCGTGCTCGTGCGGTAAGTTGTATTTACCTTTTGCAGGGTATTAGTTTTTCATAGTTTGACTCCATGCGGGATCTTAAGCTCCCTGACCTTTGACAGGATTGGCAGGAGACATCCGGACAGATCAACTGTCCGGCTCCTTTTCCCGAAGGCCCAGCGGACGCTCGCTTGGCGAAGCTGCTGGTTCTGGCACCCTATGTGGTGCTGGAGAAGACGACAAGAAGAAGGCCACGGGGACTCGGAAGAGTGCCCGGCGCCTGGGGGTGTCGGATTCATCATCCGACGACTCCAAGACGCACTCCTCCCGTGAAGACGAGGAGGAGGAGGAAGAGACCTCTCCCCCTCCAGCGGGGGGAGAGAAGAAAAGGAAGGTCGCCCCAACTAGGGAGGCCGAAGGGTCCAAGAAGGGGAAAACCCTTCCTCCGAACGGCTCCACCAATGCCGCCGACGACGAAGAGGAGTGGCCGCACAGGGCCAAGCCCCTGGCGAGATCGTAAGTGTCCGGATACCAGAGTGATTCATAGTATTCTTCCATTGCACAGCTTTTCCTTATGTCGAACATGTTTATGCAGTCCGGCTCGACATGTCGTCGAGCGGTTCCCTAGATTCGTCAGATGTGAATTCGCTTTCGACGGCTACCTCCCCCCACCCAACAGGTTCCAAGCCAGGAGGAGGTGGTCCTGGAGGCGCCTGAAGGCGGCCTCCCGGACTCCAGGCACGAAGGGGATAAAACCCCCAAGGGCTCCGAGTCGGAACCTTCAATGGTTCCGGACTCCAGTAGGAGGCCTCCTTCCAAGAGGAGCGAGCCTACCGAGCCAGTGACCTCCGTCCAACCGGAGGCACCGGACAATTTACTGGAGACGCTTAACGGCGCCTCCATCGACGAGGAGCACCGCACTATTATGAGTGCGGTGATCCAGAAGGTTCAGTCCGCCAAGAGCGGACTGGCTGAAGCCTGTGCCAGCCTTCTAACAGGCTTTGGGGTAGGTAACGAATATGTAAAAATATTACCGCATAGACAGTAGCCCCTGATGCTCTGTTCGGCGTTCAGAAAGAAAAGCCGAATAGAGGAGCTAATAATCGCAGGAGTCTAACATAATCAAGTCAATATGCGTATGCAGGCTTCGCTGCTGGCCTCCGCCGCACTGACTGCGGAGGTGGATACGCTGAAGCGGAACCTCGCGCGGTCCGAGAACGAGCTCGGCCATGCCAAGAGGCAACTCGAGGAGAAGGAAGGTAAGTAATACCTTGCGCAATTATATAGAGAATATGTGGTTGCAAAAAATGACAGGATCAACGTGCTATTATAGGGGCCACGGCCGAGGTGGCAACCCTTAAGCAAGCGCTATCCGAGGCCGAAATCAGGGCGACCGCGGAGCGCACGGAGAGAGAGAAGCAGGAGGCGCGGGTGGAGGAGGTGCAGAAAGAGCTCCAGGCTCTCGTGAAAAAACACGAGAGTTTGGAGCTTGACTCGAAGACGCAAGCGTCCGAGCTTACGGCAGCCCTCAAAAGCGCAAAGTCTGCCAAGGCCGAAGCCCAGAAAGCCCTCAAAGAAATTGACGCGATGAAGAAGATAGCGGCGGGTAAGGCATTCATTATGCAAAGCAAGCACGTGAAAGTGAATTATTTGTTACTTACCCGAGTCCGGAGCTCTCCAGGAGCATTCGCAGATTTGCCCCGCAGTGCGTCTGATGCCGCCGCCTACTACCGAGCCGAGGAGGGGATCTCGACGGAGAAGGTGTTCTGGTGTTAGTATGCTGAGGCCGGATACCTGGTGCCTTTGAGCGACCAGCTGAAGCAGATGGTCGAGCTCCACAAGGTTGCCGAACAGGCCGTAAAGGGCCTCATAGTTCGGCTGTGGCCTGGAGAGGCTCTGCCTGGGAGCTACTTCGGGCTGGTGAGGCAGCTGGTGGATGCCTATCCACGGCTTGAAGTAATCAAGCGCTCCATTTGCATCGAAGGTGCCCATAGGGCGCTTTCCCGTGCTAAAGTGAACTGGGCAAGATGGATGCGGAGAAGCTGGTGAAGGACGGGCCGCCGCCAAGCAAGGAGCATCGCGTCTCGGAAGCGTATTATGAGGGCGTCCTGAAGGGTGCCCGCCTTATAGCGGATGAATGCTCCAAAGATGTAATTTTTGAGTAAACTCGCATTTGTGATCCTGTACGCTGAAAACTTATTCATATGCGCTAAGCAACGCTTTTGAATTTAAAATATTACCTTCTGTGCGGCCGTTTATGAAATTTGAGAGATGGCGAGTCGTCGGCTTCTGCCCCCATGCCACGAGTGCTGGGGTGTTCGGGATAAACATGAGCGCCCTTTTTCCCATTCTTGGGTCCTTCGAGGGAGGCGCTCAACACAACGAACAAGGCAATCGGACTATAATGCTTGAACACTCTCACTTAGCCATAGAATTCTATAATTTTAAATTTCGGCGAAGCCCCTAGTGTTCGGAAGACCGAGTTCGGGGCGCTATCCACGCCTAGGCCGGACAAAGCCGACTCCTCGCTCTAAGCGGCATAAGTCTTTAGGGACTCGAAAACCTCTCGAACAGCGACCAGCTCTCACCTCATCATGACGGTCAGTTTTAGCTTTCTCTACTGAGGTGCTTAGCCCAGCTCATCTGGGGCACAATCGTAGAAGTTCTCCTAGTGCTACCTTAGCCGATATGACGGAACATAAGGTACCAAAACATAGGAGCCGGGCAAACCCAACTATTGACCCAAGACATGATTCGGAGCCAATGCATATAATGCTATAAGTTCGGGGTGCCGCACTTGTGAAAGTGTTCGGACTTCTCACACCATGTTGTGGGGTACTTAAGCCCCTGGCGTATTAGCCGTACCAAAGTGTACGGGTGCAACATGTCATTAATGAACATATATTCGTAAAAAAAGGGTAATGCAATAATAGACGGAAGCTATGCATTGTTTATTTAGAAAAGCTGCAATCAAAGCAGAACGATACAAATAGTGCAATAAGCAAAAGATGGGACTATCAAATATGTCCTTTCCAGGGGCGAGCTGTGGAATGTTATGCGAAACAGGTATACTGCTCGTTATAGAGACCACCTTAGAGTTCTGTAGTGCGGCGTAGCTTTCTGCTTCCCTGGTTGTATCGTTTGTGCGGCAATTGTACTACCAGATAAGCCTTCCGAAGAATGGAGTCCTGAAAATAAGAGAAAATTAAGAAATCGGCAGCCCCTAGTGCGGTTTAGGCCGCGTTTCGGGCGTGCCGTGATGGTGCCCCTCCCCCTATGCCCATGGTATTTCTAGAGCATAGTTATGTACGCGCAACACTGGTTTTGCAAGTTCGCGAGGGCTGGGGTTGGGGCCACATTGTTATGCTTGCTCGGAACGTGTTAGGCGGTCTTGTTTTAGGTTACTCCGGGCGCTCTTGACGGTGTCCGGACGTTTAATGGCCGGACTAGAGAATTGCCTTGAGAGGCTGCTTTGTACTTCTGCTGTGATAGCCGCCGTATGCTCCTCCGTTTGGAGAGAGCGTTCGGTGTTTCCATTAACCGTGATGACGCCTCGAGGGCCTGGCATCTTGAGCTTGAGGTATGTGTAGTGCGGCACCGCATTGTATTTGGCAAATGCGGTTCGCTCGAGCAGTGCGTGATAGCCACTACGGAACGGGACTATGTCGAAGATTAACTCCTCGCTTCAGAAATTATCCGGAGATCCGAAGACCACTTCAAGTGTAACTGAGCCTGTACAGTTGGCTTCTACACCTGGTATGACGCCTTTAAAGGTCGTTCTGGTGGGTTTAATCCTCGAGGGATCGATGCCCATTTTCCGCACTGTATCCTGATAAAGCAGGTTCAGGCTGCTGCCGCCGTCCATAAGGACTCTAGTGAGGTGAAATCCGTCAATAATTGGGTCTAGAACCAATGCGGCGAATTCGCCATGACGGATGCTAGTGGGGTGGTCCCTTCGATCAAAAGTGACCGGGCAGGAAGACCATGGGTTGAACTTTGGGGTGACTGGCTCCATCGCGTATACGTCCCTTAGCACACACTTCCGCTCCCTCTTGGGGACGTGGGTTGCATATATCATGTTCACCGTTCGCACTTGTGGGGGAAACCGTTCTGTCCACTGTTGTTCGGCGGCCGGGGCTCCTCCTCGTCATCGCTATGCAGCCCCTTGTCTCTGCTTTCGGCATTTAACTTGCCTGCCTACTTGAACACCCAACAATCCCTGTTGGTGTGATTGGCTGGTTTTTCGGGGGTGCCATGTATCTGGCATGAGCGATCGAGTATTCGGTCCAAACTGCACGGGCCCGGAGTATTTCTTTTGAATGGCTTTTTTTGCTGACTGGGTTTAGAGCCTCTGAATTCGGCATTAACTGTCGTATCCTCACCATTGTCGCCGTTAATGCGGCGCTTTTGCTTGTTGCGACGCGACCTGCCACTGCTGTCCTTGGTATCCGAATTACCAGGGCTCTTGGTCATGTTATTGCTGCGAGCTAGCCAGCTGTCTTCTCCCATGCAAAAGCGGGTCATAAGTGTCGTAAGGGCTGCCATAGACTTCGGCTTTTCCTGTCCTAGGTGCCGTGTAAGCCACTCGTCACGGATGTTATGCTTGAAGGCTTCTAAGGCCTCTGCGTCCGGACAGTCGACAATCCGATTTTTCTTGGTTAGAAACCGTGTCCAAAATTGTCTGGCTGATTCCTCTGGCTGCTGAATTATGTGGCTTAGGTCATCGGCGTCTGGTGGTCGCACATAAGTGCCCTGGAAATTGTCGAGGAATGCGGCTTCCAGGTCCTCCCAACAACCAATTGATTCTGCTGGCAAGCTGTTAAGCCAATGCCGAGCTGGTCCTTTAAGCTTGAGTGGGAGGTATTTGATGGCGTGTAAGTCATCACCGCGGGCCATGTGGATATGAAGGAGATAGTCCTCGGTCCATACCGCAGGATCTGTTGTGCCGTCATATGATTCGATGTTCACGGGTTTGAAACCCTCGGGGATTTGATGATCCATTACTTCATCTGTGAAGCATAGTGGGTGTGCGGCGCCTCTATACTGGGCTATATCACGATGCAGCTCAAACGAGCTATGTCTACTGTGTTCTGCCCGGCCGGATTTACTATATCCGGCGTGACGAGTACCGTCTCATGCCGTGGGGCACCCACGTGATTCGTAGATCGATCTTGTTTGCCTTGCCTTCTCCTCTAATATGTCTCACAGGTCTGGCGCGTTCTCCCATTCCTTGGTAGTTTTTGAGCGGCGCCGGGGTGCGACTTGAGTGGAGGGCCGAGAGGCCTCTCTGTCGCGGCCACAGGGTGGCCGGTCGGCCGCATCATGCACTGGTGATGTAGGTTTAAGTGCCTCCTCCTCTAATTGGGGTAGCAACCTGCGCTTTGGGTAGCTCTTGGAGGGGCGTTCAAGTTCATACTCTTCGGCCGCAAGGACTTCAGTCCATCTGTCGACTAGCAAATCCTGACCAGCTCTAAGTTGTTGCTGTTTTTTCTTGAGGCTGTTCGCCGTGGCCAGAAGCCTGCGTTTGAAACGCTCTTGTTTGACAGGATCCTCCGACACGACAAATTCGTCATCATCGAGGCTTGCCTCGTCTTCGGAGGGAGGCATATAATTATCGTCCTCAACCTCTCTGTCTTCCGCTCTCTCATGAGGGCTGGCTTCTCTATCCTCCTGTGTTGAATCTTGCTGGAGGTGGTTGTCTTCGGCACTGTCTGGGGTGTTATTATTCCCCGTGCCGGAATCACCGTTTTTGTTTTGGTGGGATTTAGAACGGCGCCGCTGAAGCCGGCGCTTAGGCTGCTTCTTGGAGGGGTCATCCTCCACTGTTCCATCGCCATTGCCTTCTTTTGGGGTGCCCATCATGTATATATCCTACGACGAGGTGGCTTTCCAGTGCCCTATAGGCGCTGGATCTTGATCGTCTCCTCCATCGGCGTCCATACCTTCGATGTCTTCGGAGTCGAAGTCGAGCATGTCGGTTAAATCATCGACAGTGGCTACGAAGTGGGTGGTGGCTGGGCTTTGAATTTCTTCATCATCCGCATCCCAACCTTGCTGACTATAGTCCGGCCAGGGCTCTCCTGACGAAGAGAGAGAGACTTTGGTGAATTCAGAATATCGCCGAAGGGCGAGTGCTGAAAGATGTCCGTGGCGGTGAACTCCATGATTGGCGCCCAATCGGGTTCGATCGGTCGGGGCGCAGAGGGCTCAGAGTCCCGAGAGGAGTCCGGCTCCTTGGAGTCACGGGCTTCGCAGAGAATAGGGCTGGTGTTCGGCTCGATCGCCGTAGAGATTGTAGCCCCCGAGGCGGTGTCTAACCACCCATCCTTGGTTGGTGTGATCGGCTCCGAGCTAGGGGTCGGAGCGGACACAGGTGCGGCCTCCAGGGCACTGTTCAGCGGCAAAGCTAAATCATGTCCATTGTGACAGTGCGGCGCGCTCGCCTGTGGCTTGAATCCGTCGAAGATCAAGTCTCCGCGGATGTCGGTCGTGTAGTTCAAACTTCCAAATCTGACCTGATGGCCAGGGGCGTAGCTTTCGATCTACTCCAGATGACCAAGCGAATTGGCCCGTAGTGCAAAGCCGCCGAATACGAAGATCTGTTCGCGGAGAAAAGTCTCACCCTGGATCGCATCGATGTTGATGATCGGAGAAGCCATCGGGCCTAAAAGCGACGACACAGAGGAACTCTCAATGAAAGCACCAATGTCGGTGTCAAAACCGGCGGATCTCGGGTAGGGGCTCCCGAACTATGCGTCTAGGTCGGATGGTAATAGGAGGCAGGGGACACGATGTTTTACGCAGGTTCGGGCCCTCTTGATGGAGGTAAAACCCTATGTCCTTCTTGATTAATATTGATGATATGCATAGTACAAGAGTAGATCTACCACGACATCAGAGAGGCTAAACCCTAGAAGCTAGCCTATGGTATGATTGTCGTTCGTCCTACGGACTGAAACTCTCCGGTTTATATAGACACCGGAGAGGGCTAGGGTTACACAGAGTAGGTTACAATGGTAGGAGATCTACATATCCGTATCGCCAATCTTGCCTTCCACGCCAAGGAAAGTCCCTTCCGGACACGGGACGAAGTCTTCAATCTTGTATCTTCATAGTCCAGGAGTCCGGTCGAAGGTATAGTCTGGCCATCCGGACACCCCCTAATCCAGGACTCGCACAATGCCCTTGTCCGAAATGTGGGGTAAGTTATGAAAGTACCCCCACCGATTTGAGGCAGTTCTTTCGGTTCAGGGGTACCACGGTCATTTTGTGTGTCGGGATTTCACAGGAGGTGGGAGTTTTCGCGTGCGTTGTAATTTCGAAATAGCAAGGCGCGGGTTGAGATGGAGGGAGTTGTCGGAGCACAACGAGACAAAGATATATCTTAAATATTTCGGGCTAACAAGGCGCGGGTTGAAGAGGCGGGAGTTTCGCAGCACGATAGACAGAGACACTAGCTTGAATTTTTGGCATAACAAGGCGCGGCTTGAAATTTCGGAAGAACAAGCTTAACGTGTACCCCAAAAAAAGACAATTTGCACCTCAACACGCACAACACATACACAAACGCCATTTAGACTAGAGTAAGGTACACGTGCACTGCAAGCATGAGATTTGGCAACCAAATTATGAATAAATACCACATTATAGCATGCAAGCTTTGAGTCATATATGCATGATGTAGATGTTCGTTTAATTCTTATAGTTCATTTCATTCAAAATCATCTAGTTTTTATAAGAAAGCTAATCTATTTTAAGATTCATGGAATTGTGCGTCGTAAGACATAAAGTAAAAACAAATAATGGAAAATCATGTAGAAAAACATTTGGGCAATTCTGATACGAAAGATTCTAGAACAAATAAGAAGTGCTTGTGCTTTGATGTTTGTGCATTATGCTTAAGTTCAACCATGGAGTCTTCTAGATTATACATGTGGCAAAATCTGGTGGAATCTAGATGATATCCAACGGCCAGTAGTGCTCAAATTTGCCATCTTTGGACCATCGGATTCGCCTCATCCAACAACCATCTTTCAAAGTTAAAGTTACCTGCACACAATATAAATAAAATAAAATAATATATATAGGGGTATATATATAGATATGTGATGCAAAATCCGCCCATCATCTCCAATTAGAATAGTGTGTCCATGCACGGATGCGATGTGGCCAAATGATGTCTGCCATCGGTATCTCAAATTCAAATTAGTCCGACCTTGTTCAATGTGTATACATTACAACATGCTCGTTTCCAAACCACATCACGCAGATCTCCGTTACATTCATGCATGCATGGGTTTCAAACATCAGGATCTCTTATTCAAATATTTGAATTCAACTTTACATTGATTGTGACCTCACCTATTCAGCTATTCTTTTACACCCACACAGTAGTCTTCTCTTTATAATTGTACCACTAACTTTCTCTCGTGCATGCATGCACACACACTACCAGTCGGCATTATCCATCGCATGCATGCAATCTTTTTCTTCAGGTTGGTCTCCCATGAAGGCACACACCAACACACATCCCCCTCTCCATCATATCGGGCATTCTTTATCTCTCACGCATGCATGCGCAACGATCGATGTTCCTCTATGTATGTGTGTATATAGCTAGGTCTTTCATAGTTTTCCACACAAACTGATCAATCGATATATCCAGTGAGGTCTCACCCTCTTTCCCACGTCCACATTGATCAATCTATACCTCTCTATATAGGATTAACATATATAGCTAATACACCCACATTAATTATGTATCCAACGTCCTCCTCTCATCATCCATGCCTTCTGCTTCATCTCTCAGATGCGTGCACAATGGCGAAGACAGGGGCGGTAAGGGCCCTGCCCCCTCCCCCCTAACACTACAAAAAAAGACACATCCATGACATTTTGGGCCGAACGAAAAAAAATGTTGTCATACATATGACACTTCTATGACTATAATTTTGACAAAACCTGGTATCATCATAGATGTAGTGGGATCCTACTTCTATGACAAAAAATCATGACAGAAAATGGGCTTTACGTCCTAGGCGGTCCGGAGACGCAGCTGCATGACATTCTTTGGGCCGTCCATGATGGAAAAAACCGTGGTAGAAGAGAGGGGGAGGAAAATTTCGGGGAGTTCCCGGTTACGGTGGGAGGTCGGGGGCCGAGCGATGCGCGTTTATCTCATACATGTACGCGCGTGTGTGCAAGGCGTTGGCTCTAACTGAACCCGAGCGAGGTGTTGCGCTCTAACTGAACCCGAGCGATTGCACTGCAGGCTACGCATTACCGAACCCAAGCGATCGATTGCTGGCTGTTAACTGAACCCGATTGAGCGATTCCTTCGCTACTGCTGCTAATTGAA
>NC_057803.1:481127040-481151444 GCF_018294505.1 Triticum aestivum
TAGGAGGTCCGTTTCCTCCATTTTGCGGTACGCCAGACCCCTCCCGATGAACAGGATCCCGTTTCGAACGTGGCCGGTCGAACACAAGGTCGTTTCCTCCATTCTACGGTACGCCAGGCCTCGTTTCCATCGCCTGTTCCGTCCAAGCCCTCCCGATGAACACGACGCATTCCGTTGCCTCCCCGTGAACACGACGCATTCCGTTGCCTCCCCATGAACACGACGACGACGTTGTTTCTCCGTTTCGACCCAGCCATGTACATGAGCCCTGGCCGTACGTATGCGCGAGTAGCCGTTCGAGACCCCGCCCGTATGTACACATACGTGGCCGTGTTTTCTTTCTTGCACCCTGTCCGCTATATGTACGTGTACATGCTACGTGCGCGCCTCTACTATGACACGTGCGCGCCTCTACATCGACCAGTATATATGTATGTACATGTTCGCGACCAGAATGACAACGCTACATATGCTTCGACCAGGTGGGTCCCGACTGTCAGGCACTTCCTTGCGTGCGAAGATGTAGCTGGTGGGTCCCAGCAGTCAGGGGGGCGAATCGTTTTGTTTCTTTTGCCCGGACACACTTCCTTGCGTGCGAAGGTGTAGCTGGTGGATCCCAGCAGTCGGGGGGGAAACGTTTTTTTCATGAAATACGATAGCCCGTCCGGTGGGTCCCCGCTGTCATGTGGAGGAATAATTATTTTGCGCGTAATAAGGAGCACTTCCTTGCTGCGGCCGTGGACCCAGCTGTCAGCGTCTCCACGCACAGTACTCTTCCGATGGAAGTCGGTCGTTGACCACATTGACCATGCCGTGCCGAGAGCACCATGGCGGTGGACGACGGCGAGGCCTAGGAAGGGGACGATGCGGAGCCGGGGAAGACGCGGCAGTGGATGCCCACGTGTAGGGGAGTACGAGGGTTCACTGGTTCGCTGCGGTGTGAGGCTGCCGTCGCCGCAGAATAACAGGGGGTGTGGGTGAGTAGAGGGTTGTCCTGGCCAGCGGTGGGAGTAGTAGGGGCGGCGAGGCCTCCGCCGCATCGCAGCCGGCCACGGGAGGCAGGAGCACGAGGCACGACCAGCGCTGGTTTGGGCGGCTGGAGCAAGAAGACCCGAGGTTGAAGAAGCACTACGGCCGTTGGATGGACATTGTACGGTCACTGGAGCTAGAATCGTGCATATTGACTAATTTGACAAAGCCCCCCATCCCCATCAACTTAGTAGGCCCACAAGTCAGCCTCTCACCAAGGTGGGTCCCAGCTAGCAGGGGGTATTCATTTTTTTGTGCGTAATAAGGAGGCACTTTCGGTGGGTCCGAGCTGACAGTAGGGGGAACGTTTTTTTCGCAAAATACAGTGGCCCGTCGGGTGGGTCCTAGCAGTCAGGGGCAAATGTTTGTTTCGCGATATACTGGTGGGCGTACGGTGGGTCCCTGCTATGAGGTGGAGGAATAATTATTTTTCGTGTAATAAGGAGGCACTTCCTTGCGGCTGCCGTGGACCCAGCTGTCAGCCTCTCCACATACAGTATTCTTCCGATGGAATTCGGTCGTTGACCACATTAACCATGCCGCGCCGACAGCACCACGGCGGTGGACGATGGCGAGGCCTAGGAAGGGGACGACGCAGAGCCGGGGACGATGCGGAGCCGGGGAAGACGCAGCAGTGGATGCCCACGCAGAGAGGAGTACGAGGGTTCACTGGTTCGGCTGCGCTGCCGTCGCCGCAGAATAACAGGGGGTGTGGGTAAGTGGAGTGGATGGATGGCCTGGCCAGCGGTGGGAGTAGTATGGGGGCGGTGAGGCCTCCGCGGCAGCACAGCCGACCACGGGAGGCAGGAGCAGGCGGCACGACCGGCGCTGCTTTGGGCGGCTGGAGCAAGAAGACCAGAGGTTGAAGAAGCACTACGGCCGTTGGATGGACATCGTATGGTCAATCGAGCTAGAATCATGCACATTGACTAAGTTGACAAAGCCCTTCGTCCCCGTCAACTTAGTAGGCCACTATACTGGGTCCCAGCTAGCAGGGGGAGTATTCATTTTTTTGTGCGTAATAAGGAGGCACTTCCTTGCGTGCGAAGATATAGCTAGTGGGTCCGAGCTGTCAGCGGCGGTAACATTTTTTCGCAAAATACAGAGGCCATTTTGGTGGGTCCCAGATGTCAGGTGGAGGAAATCATTGTTTTGCGTGTAATAAGGAGGCATTTCCTTGCGTGCGGCCGTGGACCCAGCTGTCAGCCTCTCCACGTACAGTCCACTTCAGATGCATGTCGGTCCTTGACCATGCTGACCACGCCACATCGAGAGCACCAGGGCGGTGGACAATGGTGAGGCCTAGGAAGGGAACGACATGGAGGCAGGGACTCGGCTGTTGTTTTTGTTTCCCACGCGGAGGGGAGTACGACTGTACGAGGGTTTACTGGTTCGTCTACCGTCGCCGGAGAATAACAGCAGGTGTGGGTGAGTAGACGGATGGCTAGGCCAGCGATGGGAGTATGGTGGGGCGGTGAGGCCTGCGCGGCAGCACAGCCGGCCGCGGGGAGGAGGGAGCATGTAGTCCCGTCGGCGGTTGTTTGAGCGGCTGGAGCAGGAAGAGCAGAGATTGAAGAAGCACGACGGTCATTGGATGGACATCCAACAGTATACAGGCCATCTGTGGAAAGCCTCAAATTTGTGGAAAACAGCATACATCCCATCTGCCATTATTTCAAATAATTTACAGCCCATTTGCTAATTCTTACGGGGTTTTTTGGAGCCCATATTCTTTATGTTAGCATTATAGCCCATATTGTGGCCACGGTTAAAAAATTATACGAAATTTTGCGTATGTCGGTGCGGTCTGAACTGTTTTTAATCTTGAAATTTCGAGTCAAATTCAGACTGATTTTAAAAATAAATGTATATCAATATAAAATCCAATAAATTGTCCACGCATAAAAATCAGTGCAATTTAAAATCTCGAAATGAAAAAAAGATATTTGAAAATAATTGCCGGTTTGATGTGTTTTAAAAATGTACAACCCATTTCTCATTACTGATAGGCCATTTTCTCGGCCAGCCGAATGAAGCTCTCCTCGTCTTGAAAGATTTGCAGCCCAATAGGCCTGATAAAGCGACTTACTTGACAAATCACAAAAGAACTGGGCTAGCCATTTTCAGAAAGAAAAAAACTACTGGGCTGGTCTGTGGTAAACATAAAAGAAAAGGCTGTCTAGACAGGCCAGAGTGTCCCGCATAGCCCAGTTGACACCCTGCTTCCGTCTCAAAAACAAATTAGATAAATGCCACTCCAATTATGGTGATTCATAAAAATGCCACTGCAATTTCCAAACTTTGAAAAATGCCACTGCAATTTTTGCAAACTTTGAAAAACGCCACTGCAGTTTGCAAACTTTGAAAAATGCCACTCCAGACTTCGAAAAATGCCACTAGAAATGGCATGAAATGGCATGAAATGGCATTTTTCAAAGTTTGGAAATTGCAGTGGCATTTCTCGGATACACCAGATTTGGAGTGGCATTTATCAAATTAACCCAAAACAGAAATAACTGGGCGATCTGCTGGGTCCCTGGTGTCAGCCGCTTGTTGTGCAATTCTCTCGTTTATTGACTACGTTGACAATGGCATGGGACCCATATGTCAGAAATCCACTAGGAGGAGCCATTTTTTATTGGCTTGAAATAAGGAGGCACTTGCTTGCGTACTGCCATGACCTTGGCGGGTCCCTGCTGTCATCCTCTCCACGTACAATCATCTCCTGATTGTGTACGCATCAACTTGCTAGGCCCACAAGTCAGCCTCTAAACCGTGGAGGACAAATACAACCCATTTAAAAAAATAACAACCCATTCCATACGTTCAAACGGAAAGTTCAACATTCAGACCAAAGTAACAGGTCTGATCCACATATAGAGTACTGAACTTCCACGTTGACAACCATCATAGCCAAGTTAACTATCTACTCCCACTAACAGTGTAGTAGCATACAAGTACTAACTTACTCTTAGCTAACTAGACGATTCCGGCCGCCATCTGCTGTCCATGCTAAACGCCGGCACCGGCATCCTCCGCCTCACCTCGGACTTGCCAGAGGTGCGATAGGGCGCGTTGCTCGCGTGCGTTGGCCCTTTCCATGCCGGCGTGGTCCACTGAAGCTTCGGTTTCCAAGCGGGAAACCCACTTGACAAGCTGGTAGTAAAAATCGGCGTCGCGAACGTGTGCGTGCCCGACAGCCTCCAGGGCTATTTGCCAGGCGCCGGCCTCCACGTAGTCAGCCCAGTTGCGGGCGCTCTACTCGCAACTCAGAGCGTCAGTGCACTGCTGCTCCATGTCCCGCTGGCGGCGCAAATCAGCGATACGATGCTCCTCCGCCAGGCGGTCGCGCTCCAACAACTCCTGCTCCTCCGCCATGCGGTCGCGCTCCAACAACTCCTCGATCTCCGCATTGCCATCTAAAGACAAATAGAATGCCTCCTCCCTCCGTCTGCCTTCCGGTGAAAACCCGAACACTAGTTCTGGCAGTGACCGCCTCCGGCGTCGCCTACCGCGGACAGGCGGGGGCATGGCGGACATGGCGAGCGACGTCGGGCTGGTGGGGGCTTATGAGGATATGGCGAGTTGGGTCACGGTGGCACCTGAGAAGGCCGGGAAACAGTACTTATAGGTGGAAGGTAGTGCGACGGTCATCAAATTCAATGCATAATGGCTTAGCACGCCAGCTTGCCATGGAAAACTAGAGAAACTGAAATTATGATTGTGTCGTCCCGTCCCGTCTGGGTCGCACGCCGGCATGGCGGTCGAACGAGTGCACTCGAATCATCTCCCTCCTTGTCAATAATGATTCCACGGATTTAAAGCGTATCTTTTTTCGCATCAGTAGCTACCTTAATTACGGCCGGCTGCATGCAGGCACTCAGAATCGCTCACAGGTAGTACGCAAAGCAGCATGCACCGAGGCCCAGCCGAGGGCACGCATGCAGCCACTTAAATCGCTGGAATTAATCAGGCTTAAACTTCTGCATGCCGTTAATTATTGACATGCCTTGGTCTTGCTGCTTTGCTCACGGGACTAATAAATCCCGGACGGAGGAAGTACCTTGGTTGGTGAGAGGTTTGAATTAAGCCCTGCAAACCGGAAAGGAGGTACTCCCTCCGTTTTTATTTAGTTCGCATATTAGCTTTGGTGAAATTCAAGCTTTACAAACTTTGACCAAGTTTATATACAAAAATATTAAGATATACAATAACAAATCAACAACAAAAATATTAAGATAACAATAACAGATCATATACAAATATGTAGCTCAAAAAGCAGAGATCTAGAAAAAACATATGTTCTTCCTACTAACATGGATGCTTCTCTTGGCCAACATTCAGTACAGACTGAAAGACAAATTTGTTTGTGAAGTCTACAATTCCTCTTGCAAACGTAAGTGGTTTCACCAACAGTTGGAACCATGAGAATGAACCTAACATGATGGAGGAACATCCACTGCAATATGATTTGGTCTTCTCTCGATCACACCGTGAGACTATTTTTGGAATACAAACTTGAACTTAGGCAAAATGATGCCCATTGTATAATCAGACCAAAGTAATGAAGCACCTAGTGTTGGCCAATAAATAGTACAGTACTACTTTTCTGCAGTCCATGAAGTGACTATCCAATCTTTCTGTGTCTATTTTCAAATGGCACTACATGCAGTGACTATACTATTCTCTTGTGCAGTTCAACCAAAATTGCGGATTCTTTGTTTGTTTGCCAAATAGCAACGGGCAGACATCTCTGTCTGCACAAATATCAAGTAGCTAGTAAACATATACCACACCTTGTATTTTCGGTTTAAACATGTCTCTTCCGCTTAGCATCTGTCATGTTCTGCACTGGACAATCTGATACATTTATGTTTTGCCCTGGACAATTTCATACTAAATTGATTTGCTGGTTCAGAGAAGAAATATAGCGCCTATTCTTCATCAGACCAAGGATATCCATGTTCGCAGTGATGGAAGAGGTGAAATCAATACAACCGAAATTGAGCATCCAATCATTGAATCATGTCCTGCACCTCCAATGTAGGTCCACCCTGCCAATAAATTCACATGCAAACCACTAGTATTACTATTAATGACAGTACAAAAAGAGTAGTAAGATAGTAGCAAACCATGTACCTTCGTAATGAAAAGCTCATAGTGCCACCAATTGGATATAAAGGTTTGGAAAAAAAACATGCTCCTAATGTTGAACCAGTTGGACTTTTTGTGCAGTTCCACTAAAATCGAGCATCCCTGTTTGCATAGATATTGAAAGTGTGATTACTCAAAAAGTGGCACTAGTTGAAGCATAGACTCACAAATATAAGCATTCCAATTTCATAATGGGAAAAGGTAGAAAGACTGTTTCTAACCACCTGTTTGAAGGAATAAATAAAGCAACAACGGCTGATGTCAGGAAGGCATACATAGTTTTTTCTGAAAAACTGAGCCATTCCTAACCTTTCCTCTTCTTTTAAGCAAATTTTGTGCAGTTCTACTAAAATAAAATGCCATCACCGCCTTGACAATTCAGTGACACTGTACAAAAGGAAATGACTTAACATTACATCATGATGTCATGTATGTAGTCGATAGGCATTAGAGACAAACATACAGACCTCCTCTGATAACATAATGAACATTAATTTTAACAAAGGTGTGACTAGCTTTACCGGGATAATTTGAGTGAACTCTACACCCTTTGTTCCTTAATATAAGACGTTTTCGCGGTTCAATTTAAAGTACCCAAACATCTAGTATTTAGAAAAGCAGGTAGTAGTTTTCTTGAGCACATATCTGGGAAAGCTTGCCACACTTTATTTATGTCCATACGCTAATGCAACACCATTCGAATACTACAAATATACACTAATCCAGTGGCTAGTGCAACAGTAGAGTAGTTAGTTTATTACAGGGTACAGTACAATGGTTTTACTAAACATATTTCAATAAACTCTAGCACTGGAAGGTTTTTATAAGAATGAACAATACAAAATGTAAAGTTAACAAGTTTCAGCATTGGTATACTAGCTCTGCATGAGCATTAAACCAAATACAAAAGTCTGAAGGTAACTAGCATTATAAACTAATGACAGTATAAAAAATTGCAAACCATGTACCTCCAAGGTAAATATCATTTCGAACTCGGGGGGACCTTAAAAATTGCTATCCCAATCTTGATAATCGATCAAACATAAAAACTTGATCAAACGAATCAAGAAAACAGCCGGAGGAGGTGCCCACTCTTGACCTTTCCTCTTGTCTTCATAATTGTCTATGCAGTTTAACCAAAATAAAATGACATCAGCGCCTTGGCATTTTGGTGACACTATACAAAAAAATTAACTTATCTCATGAAAGTGAGGTATGTAATCTATAAGCATTAATAGTGCAAAAATCTGAAGGTAGTAATAAGTTTCATCGTTGGTATACTGGCTGTGCAACAACATTAGAATGCCTTAGACTACTGGCGTTGCTTAAATTTATCGGTGGCATTAGACTGAGAGCAGCATTAGTTAAATGTGGCATCACTTTAGCAGTAGCATTGCTTGACTTGATTGCTGGCGTTATACTAACAGTAAAAAAAGTGGCAATAAGAGCATGGGAGGCCCATTCGGACAGTGGGCGCACCAGTACGATGTACCTCCACGGACGCAGAGTGGTGAGGGAGGTATGGTTGCCCAGAGCAACAAATATCCAGGCAGCATATGTGGATTACGTCCCATTTTTGCTCTCTTTAGCCACCTTTTTCCTATGCGAGGACAACAAACCGATCGACCTGGTCATTCTCTATTGTGTTGTCATGCCTTTCTACCCTTCTTCAACCAAGAGACACGAGACTCGTTCCTTAGCTACTGATTTTCCCCTTTTCAACCTAGATGCGGGTTCGATTCCTACTCTCTTGGACAGTATAGTCTCCCTTCCTTTCCTTATTCAACCCAGACATGGATTAGTCTCCATGAAGTAGGGTTTCCTTTAATAGTGCAAATTATGGTTTTCGTCTGCATGGCAAGTAGAGCAGAGGATAGCAAATTGGGAAGATGGTGGAGTGGAAAAAGATCCACATGCAATGACGTGGCAGATGGGGCAATAGAACAAGGTTATGGTTCGAAAAGAGGTAGCATACCTGAGGGTCGGCCGGAAGTGGCTTCGCTCATGGTCGTCATCCTCCGCACACACTACGGCAGTGAGCTTGGGGATGGAGGCCATCCCGCGCGGGCGCTAGGTCTAAGAGGACGGCCTTGTCGTCAGTGCGTGACCTCGCTCGCCGATGACGAGAGCGTCAATGCTACACGTCCTTTTCTTCCCCGGCGGATCTGTGACCACCGGTGAGGAGGGAAAGAGGGGTCGTCTTTTTAGATCTGGAGAGAGGGTGGTAGTGTGAGAAGCAAGTGGGCAGACCTTAGCAAGAAAGCGCTCAAGCTCCAGCCTATATATATTTTTTATACTACTAGTACTGGAGGTGGAGTAGTGGTAGAGTAGTTTATATTTTCTCTGCGTACAGTACCAGTTAGTCGTGTTTCAAAACTGATCGGCACGCCATTAAAAAAATAAAGGTCGATAACTAATGCGGCACCTCGGGCCAACGTGGCCAGATCGCATTTTGCACAACAAATTACACACCATGTTTCGTTGACATGTGGTCCCGTTCCAACATATCAGTGAGACGACGGCGAGTAGTAGGAGTATTTCCGAACGAACATGTAGGCCGGGGCGCCTCTTCGTGAACCGTGGCAAACTCGCAGCCGTCCACCGACTCTTTGCCTTTCCCTCTCGATTTGGAACTGTTGTCGCATGCTCTTCCTCTCCCTCCTCCATTTTCCTTCAGCCCTTCATCATTTCTTCTGCCATTGTTCGATCGTCTTCTCCATGGAGGGAACAGGCCGGAAATGACCCCGTTATTCTTGCCCCGATCTGAAAGATGACGTGGTGGAGGAACTCATTGATCGGTGCAACATCATCACCTCGGCTAGCATGGCAGGTTCGTTCAAGCCCATTCTCGACTCAACTAATAACATCATTACAAAGAACTCAAGAGTCAAGGAGCGGTTTGATCTCCCCTATCTTCTTCACCGTGACCCTGATGATGACTGGCGCCGACACGACGGAGGCCTCGCCCTGTGCAAGTTGATGCCGCTTGATAATGATACGTATGATGTTAAGATGCCATTGCTTGAGGGCAAGGCTTGGGCGGGCGCAAATGGAGATTGGGTTGTTTACATTGGGTCCAACTGTGAGTGGGAACTTGTGAATGTGTACACTCGTCACCGGTTTCCACTTCCAAAAATCTCAGCACACTGCCCAGAGGTTGAGCACACCGGTAATGTACGCACGTTCAAATACGATCATGGTGACTGTATTGAAGATAGCAATTTGTCGAGTTCCCAACCGCTCTTGGAATTACAGTGACTATGATGTTGTTGCTATCTTCGACAAGCTTGTTGCCTTCCTTGATGGTTTCACTCGATGGATATTGCTCAAAAATTAGTTTCTGTACACGGATGAGTACTATGATGCAATTCAATACGAGCGCCTTGTGTTTGCTACCGCCACTCGTGGCACTGTTTTTGCATGGCATCCTCATAGTTTCGGTATGTTTGTCTTCCACCGTAATTAAAATTGTTTCATCCACATGCATGCGGGTTAGCAAGTTTCCCTTTACTAATTAACCTTCTTCTTGTGTTTCCAAGGTCCTGTGAACATCCCACCACCTATACTTGAAAAAATTTATAACCAAGGGGGAGATGACGATGGTGATGATCACGAGCATGAGGACGAGCAGCGCCCATATACTTTGTGGCGCCTGGCAACTAATTCCGATGGATCACCTCTTCTTGTGTGTATATAGCCCACTGATGATGTTATTGGTAAGGAAGCAGGTGTCTCCCATGGTCGCACTCTCCGGACCTATTCCATCACCTGTTGCATGGTATTCATGATGGATACTGGTGTGCTAGCTCCAACTCCTTCTCCCTGGTACAGAATTGATAGTCTTGGAGAAAACTCGCTCTTCCTTGGACAAAACTATCCGATGATGGTGAAAGACGATCCAATTGTTGTTGACACATTTATGAGAAGCAAATGTGTCTATACCTCAGACATTTGTGTGGTTCCCTACCCTGGTAGGGATATAGTAGGCCGCTTCAGCCTGGATGATCAGTCCTGCATTGGTTTCCAGATCGACAATCGATGGCCCGTCCCAGAGAATCACTTGTGATTCAAAGCAAGCGTTTCCAACGCCGAGGAATGGTTGAGTTGAAGTTCATTTCATTGCTTGTTATTTGTTGTGTGGTGAAAACTTTAGTATTTATAATGTATCCTCGTTGTCGATGTGGGTTGA
Source organism: Triticum aestivum (assembly GCF_018294505.1). Taxonomy (NCBI): domain Eukaryota; kingdom Viridiplantae; phylum Streptophyta; class Magnoliopsida; order Poales; family Poaceae; genus Triticum; species Triticum aestivum. The sequence goes on from NC_057803.1 coordinate 481,137,413, forward strand.
TGACCTGTTGTATGTAATAAAATGATATGCGTGTGATAAACTTACTAAATTTATGAATGGCTTTCGAGTCGCTTCTCTGAGTGAGTGGTGCGACGAGGCAAAAAAAATATTTTCCAAATACATAATTGTACGTGCATTGCAATAGGTTATCGGATGAGGCCAATCAACAATAGTAGTACACTATTTGTACTAGCTTCAGATGATTTGCGCTTCAGGCGGGTGTTTTTACTGTAGCCATATGTTAATGTGTTCGCTGTACGTAACCAGCACCTCGAATCCTCAATACTAGTACTATATAGTAGGAGTAAGTAGTAGGGAGTAGTAGGGTGGCATGGGCTAGAACAAGCATTCACGTCCAGGAGTACGGCACACGCCACCACCACGACATCCATCTGACACCATATTATTTCTTGGAGTCCGTGCTAGAGCAATCTCTTCAACCTCATCGTTTCTCTAACTTCAGCCATCGCGCGGCGGGCGAGGTGGGGGTTTGCCGATAGTCAGTTTCCTTAACTGCGGTCCCACTTGTAAGGCCAACTCCAACACACAACCCCAAACGCACCTCCGTTTTGCACGAACTCCAACGATAATTTTGACTAGAAAAGCAAGACCAAAGAAAACAAGAACCACAAGAATACATTTTACTACTCCTGTAAGTTGGATTAGTGCCTTCTCGATGCATTCATTGTTGATCTGCGGAGGCTCGATCTTGCGTGTGTGCTAGCAAAAAGTGATAGAACGTCTACTAAATTGCACTCTATCAATATATGGATGTACTCTTCTTCCCAATACAAAAACTTGCATCCATTCTACTCCCTCCGTTGCACAATACATGCCTTCTATTTGTCAAAATATATATGTATCTAGACATGTCTTAGTATATAGGTACATCCATTTTTGGACAAATGGAAGTCGAGTATTTTGGAACGGAGGGAGTACACAATAAAAATTTTAAGTTAGCACAACTAGTCTAATCCGAGAGCAGAACCGAAGATTTGGTCGGGTTCTTCCTCCTTTTGCCGACACGTGGGACATCCAGCATCCAGGTCGTGTCATGAAAGAAAATAGAGTGGTAGTTGAAGCCACGAGATGTGCATCTTGGGTTAAACTGTAAATAGAATCTTACTACTCTTGAGTAACTCCAAAAGCAGCCACCGAAGATCTTTATTGGATTTGTTTTTCATCACCAGCATGTCGAGGTGAAAGATGTGCAGGTTTAGTGGGTCCTCTTGCGTTTTCACTAACATGTGGGACCACATGTGAGCAAACAGACGATGGGCTCTGCGCGTCCACTGGCTGGCTGAGAAGAGAGATAGAGGAGGGCTGAGCACGGACTACAGGAAATTTGTTCTACGTACCTCGATATAGTGGGGTGGCATGGGCCATAACTCAGTAGCATTCGCGTCTAGCAGTACGGCACATGCCACCCGCACGAGTCCCATCTGACACCAATTTTCTTGGAGTTCGTGCTAGAGCCATCTCCTCCCCCTCCTGTTTTCTTAGCCATCGCGCGGTGGGCGGGGTGGGGGTTTGCAGATAGTCGGTTTGCTCAACTATGGTCCCACTTGTAAGTGAAAATGCAACACTGCACGCATTCCCGCTTGAGCGGCATGCCGGACCAACCGTGTGGGGGTGCGACGCGAACACGGCAGGCTTTTCCTTTTGAACTCGTAACTTGTAAAATTTGGTTCTGCTCCATGGCGCGACCGATACATAGAAAATAATGATTTTGCCTAGAGTAAAGAGAAGTTTGGTTCTGGTGCCGTTCATGCATGGAGTACGTACGAAAATTATGAAGTTGATGTGAAAGGTAAGATAATTACTGTAGTATCATATACTACTACATGGATTTGACGGAAAGATAAAAATACATACGGATCCATCAACGTTCAACGACATCCTCACGCCCTAGTGCGCTGGGTCACCAACCGACGTGTGAGGAGTTGCGGCGTTGGCGGCGAGCTCAACGTGCTTCTGAATAGTACCGTCCAAGGTTGCCCTGCGCTCCAAGAAGGCCAGCGTCCTATCGTCCTCCTCTTGCATGTAGTAGTCCTTGTGGATGATTTGCGCATAGACGTGGGTGATTATGTCGATGGTGTCTTGCTGCGCCAGGCGATGTGCGACGAGCGCGACCTCGAGGTGGACATTCTCCGGCGCGACGGTGGGAAGTCGCAGGGCCACCAGTGCGTCGAAGAGGTTGTTACCACAGTGGCCGTTGAGGGTGGCGGGCATCATAGAGCCTCGGCGCATCGGCTGGAGGCTTACGTCAAAGTCGTCCGCAAGCTTCTTGACGACGGTGAACTTGTCAAGGAAACCGACGAGGACCTCGTCGAACAAGGAGACGAAGCTGTCGTCCAAGCGGCCCCTCGCCATGGCGGCCTCAAGCAATACTACCTGGAGACATTCCTCGGTGCCGGTGGACGTGGTAGTACTCCTAAATCCAGACGGTGGTGCTACTAGTACTAGTAGTAGTACTACCAATGTAGTAGTAGGAGTACTAGCACTGTACTACCTGTTGGTCAAATTATTATGTGCTGCTCCTCACAGTGAAGTGACAAGACCATGCGCCGGAGATGACACCTGAGTATAGGTGCCGTGTTCGGCATACCATAGTCAGCCTCACCGTCTAGAGTCACTATCATCATGGCTGTAGAGCTAGCCTGCTTACAACTAGCCCTGTTCAACAAAATTTCCCGTGCGTAGATTCCCGTGCATTGCACGGAACACCAAGATTGGGGGTGGACGGCTCCGGCAGCGGCCATCGCACCAGATTTTTCCATGGCCTTCTACTCCTAGATGTGTACACGTGTGCTGGTGTGTGTTGTGTGTTGGGTGTGCGCGAGTGTGTCCTTCTCTGCATGCCGCCGCACAGTGGTGAATTGTGCGCGAGTGCATCCTTCGCACGCAAGAAGCTTTTCCTCAATGCGCCCTCAATTTACTAGCGTGCGGGGTGCTACCCCGAGTGGTTTCAACTTTGTTTACTTCACCGTGTGTCATATGGGCCTCTAGTTTACTTATTTTCACCCACTGCAACATGGGCCAGCACACGAAGATACAGAACACGAGCTAACAAGGCAGCATGTGGATTGGTTGACCGGTCAACTAAACAATATATGGAGCTATACGCTGACACAGTGAGCGTATAATCCGTCAGTAGAGAGTTCGAGTGAGAGTGGAGGCCCGTGAGAGATAGCAGAGAGAGAGAGAAAGAGCTACTCCCTCCGTTCGATAATGTAGTTCCAACATTTTTTTAAGTCAAACTTTTGAAACTTTGACCAAGTTTATAAAGAAATTACTTATATCTACAATATCAAAGATAAATGATAGTATGAAGTAAGTAGATGTTGTGATGAATCTAATGATCATTCCAGATGTAAATGTTTTTCTCCACATATACCTGGTCAAACATTTTTGAGGTTTGACTTTTCAAAACATCCATATGCTTATGGACGTGACAGAGTCCCTAACAAGAGAGAGAGAGAGAGAGAGTGAGTGAAAAAAGTGTGTGTGCGTGTGTGAAAGAGACATGGACAACACATGATAAAAGTAGAGAAAAAGTGTGTGTGTCTTATGCAAACATATCACACATGCATCTTCGACAACGGAGGCAAGGTGAGGAGTTAGTGTGTGGTTGTTTGGAACTGAGAGAGCAAGACCCCTAAGCTAGCACGTGGCCAAGAGGGGTCTGACAAACAAGGGAGAGAGGTCGAGAGAGACGTACGGAGAAAATGCATACATGGGTAGGAGAGAGTGTATGTTTGTCATAGAGAGATCCCCTGGAGATCGTGATGGGACTACATGGGTGGGAGATCGAGTGACAAGGTGTGTGCGCGATAGAAGATGCCCCGAGAGATATCGAGATAGACGTATGGATGGAAGGAGACAATACGTGTGTTCATGTTGGCTAGTAAGAGATAATCATACTTAGGAGGGTGGGAGTGCTTGCTCCTATGATGGATTGAGGGATTATGGTACTTAGGGGGGTGCGTGTCACATGGAGAGAGAACAAGGGCGGAGAGTGTTGGATGGGTCTATATGTATAACGCAAGCGAGACATGTGTATGTGTGAACCAGGGAGATATAAGGCCAGTTTGGCTTGCGTCCTGAGCATCTTTTGCCTGCTGGAGTTGTGGCTGGATTTCATGCACGCTTGTTTGGTTGCTACCCTATGAAAAAGAAAGCCCGCCTGGCCTGGGTTCCCTTGCACTTTAATTAGCCTGGCTGAACTCCAGACACTGCAAGTAGCCTGGCCCAGGCGACCGATTTCGAATGCCTGGTCGTGCCTGGTCGTGTGGCCACGAGGCTAATAGCAACATGGATGGATATTAGCATTAAATAATTGATGCATGGATTGATTCATGGGACGTTGATGCTTTGCCTAGCCCAAGCATGAACCAAACGCTTCAGCACCACACAAGCCTGGCCAGGCAGAAATATTTTACATCTCACGTCCACACCAGGCAGTACCGGCCATCAAGGCATGAGGTTCAGGTCACGAACCAAACTCACCAATAAAGTTTGAGAAAGATTGAGGATCCCCGATAAGGCTGAGTGGTGCGTCAGATAGCTGAGAGGGGGAAAGAGATATTCCATCCGCTCGATAATGCAGTGCATGTAGTTTTTTTAGAAGTCAAACTTTGGAAACTTTGATCAGGTTTATGCAAATGTTATTTATATCTACAATACCAAAGATACATCATACAAAACTACATCTCATGGTGAATCTAATGGCATATGTTTGCCGTACTAGATGTAATTCTATTTCTCCACGTACATGGTCAAACTTTGTGATGTTTTACTTTTCAATAAATCTATATGCTATGGACCGAGGAGAGTGCCTCAGTCGAGACAGATCAAGTGCGTGTGAAGGAGAATGAGTAAGTGTGCAAAAAGAGTATGTGTGTGAAAGAGAAAGTGACAACAAACGATAAATTAGAGAGAGAGTGTGTGTGTGCGTGTGTGTGCTTTTTTGTTTCTTATGCGAACATATCACGCATGCATCTCCGAGATGGAAAAGCGAGGCGAGGAGATACACGAAGATAGCTAGTGTGTGATTGTTTGCAACGGAGAGAGACACCCCTGTAGCACATGTCCAATAGAGGTGTGGCCAACAAGGAACAAAGGTCGAGAGGGACACATGGATGGCATGGACGCATGAGGAGGGAGAGAGGGTGTGTTTGTGATAGAGAGATCCCGTCGAGATCGTGAGGGGACTATATGGGTGGGAGATCGAGGGAGTGCGTGCGCGATAGAAAGATGCCCCGAGAGAAACCGAGATAGACCATGCACATGTTTGTGATGGAGACTAAGATTAGCTAGTCATATACATATAGGGGGGAATGCATGTGCCTACAATTGAGTGAGAGACCATCATACTTGGCTAGCTGGGCAAGAGATTGTGTGTGTGCGTGTGTGAGATGGAGAGAGGACGAGGGGGAGAGATAGAGTTTTAGATGGGCCTATCGAGTGCGAGTGAGATATTCATGTGTATGTGTGACCCAGGTGGATGGAGAGTTTGAGAGAGGGGGGGAGAGCTTCGAGACGACATAGTGGTGTGTGAGAGAGTTACAGGCAAAGAGCCAAGGAATCTGTGTGCGTACGATGAGTGCACCCAAGATATCTAGCTTGGACTAGCTAGAGTATCATGCATAGTGTGCGAGAGAGACCTATAGATGGTGTATATATGCATGCGAACTAGAAAGACCCCCCCCCCACACACACACACACAAAGAGAGAGAGAGAGAGAGAGATGGAGAGAAAGGGAGAGGGACGAACAAGGTTTTTGTGTCGGAGGCGTGCGATAGAATTGAAGATTGACGGCGAGAGAGAGAGGGAGAGAACAGGAGTCCGGGAGAGGGGGAGGTCGCGTTTTATGCATCAAAGACTGATATAAACCATGTTTCGATATAAACTTGCATTCAAATATTTAAATTGGAGAACATGTTGTCTGCAATCCACACATGAACGGATATATCCGTATATCAAACAAGTTCATTAATTTGACTTTCAACATGTTCATGGAGTACTATAATATTACTGTACAACATGCTACTCGATTGAGGTGTTCAATTTTGGATTTAGTTCACTATTTTGACCTACTGAACGAGCTATTTCATTGAATCGAGATATTTCATTTTGGGTTTGATTCGCGTTTTTGAGTGGGTCAACTATTTTTCATATAGTAAATCGCTAGCAACGAGCATGTAAAAACACATTACTCTCGAGCATCATCTCTCCATCTAAAAAAGAAGTGGCAAGCTAATATTTCAAAATTTGATCCGAATCGACTTGGTAAGGTAGACGTGGATGCTCGTTCTCCCAAAATTTGAACGAACCGTTAAACATCCTCTCTGCTCGGTGGAATTCGCCCGAGCAAATAAATGGGAGACTCAAAATTACCGTCCTATGTGGGACACGCATCAATTGGCCCGTTGTACATCGAGGGTAGGTTCGTAACTTCATCCAAGCGCGCCTTCTCCTCGGCCGAAATGACATGTGCCGAATAATTCATAAACCATGGTCGGCAAAACACGCTCTCCTCGCCCAAAATAGCTCGCGCCCACTATTTCAAAACATGCTCTCCTCGTCCGAAATCGCTCGCGCCCACTATAGTTCAAAACACGCCCTCCTCGCCCGAAATCGCTCCCGCCCAGAGAAGCAAAGTTACTCTACTATCCCCGACCCTCAGTACACAGACCCAAGCCGAGAAGCCTATAGGCAAGGGTAGAACTGTAAATCTCCCTCACATTTCAAACAAATGCGTCCGTAAGACATGGTTCCACTCCCCTCCCAATTTCCCCCGCCCGCCCCCATTCATACCTCGTGGGTGCCAAATCACCTTCTCCACGGGAAGCTCCCTTCTCTCGAGCCGCGAAACCTCAGCCCCAACTCCATGGCGCCCCCACCGCACCAATTTCACAGCCGCCCTCCTCCCTAATGCCGGAGACGCTGTCCATTTGCCGTCGTGCACTGGGTCGTGCGCCTCTTACTCCGTGTTGCTGGTGCTGCCTCGACGACGGCCGTGTGAACCGTACCGGAGACGATTCACCCCCGCCGTTGTCAACGGCGCCGGAGCGGCTCCAACTTTGGATCCGTCCAGAGTCCTGGCGCTGCTTCGGCGTAGCTGTCGACCGTCGTGACATCGCTCTATCCCTGCCGTCGGTCGCCACCGCAACCGCGCCGGCCTCACCGACTCGGCAGCTGGACCTGCCTACTTCACCATGCCGCCAGATAGGTCGCACCCTCATCTCAAATCACTTTATTTAGGCGTCAGATGTCTGAATTTTTATTCTGGGCCAATCGGTTTGCAATGGGAAGCAGCACCCCTCGAGGCGGCAGAGCTCCTAGGCTGTCGGTTGGCCAGTGTCTAACGTAAGGGTGCGAGGCCGCAAAGTGCACCACGGAAGCAGCGCTTAGATGGCTATCTTTTAGAGTTGCGTGGGTTGAAGGTACTGCCCCCGCCAGATCTGGATGACGGGGAGTCTTTGTGGATTGGCCGGGGGGCAGCGCAACCACAGCAGTACGGTGGGGCGGGGAGCGGGGTTTTGGCCGGGGCCACAGACGGCGGAGGCAGGCTGCTCTGCCATTGGTCGCTGGCTCTTCGGGGAAGATTCCGAACAGTGTCAGCCAGGAGGCACAAGACGGCTAGCCATCCGGCGTAGATCGGACAGTACCAAAATAAAATAAAATCGTGTGACCCCAATTTAGTCTTCAGTCAACAAACGTGTGACCACTCTCGTACCTTGCTGTTGATCTCTTAGTGTATTTCTTCAGATCAAAGAGATATGTCGTTCTTAACATTATGCGTTATCTGCATCTTCAGACACACCGTCTTCCAACTCACCGCAGCTGCTCCAACAAGGGAAGCATACACCAGAAGGGAGCTATAGTCCCCACTCAACAGTTCCTTGCATCGAATGCGCGTGCCCGACATGCACAGCCACAACAACTGCAGGGCCATCCACAAGTCAGCACATGATGCTCACTCCTATGGATGGCAGCCAAATAGGTTGTACCCTCATCTTACTTGTGTGCAACATTTATGGCTTTGTTATTCATCTAAGGATGGAAAATAGATCATCACATTTCACTGTATATTCATGTTGATCTCTTACAGGTCTTGTTCAAGAGTAGGAGTTAACGCTGCTCCATAGTTCAGCTAAGATACTTGTTCTTTAGGTAACACTGTTCCATAGTTATCATCCATCAGCCAATGCTATCCCACAGGCTGGTGATTATAGTATTATACCACTTCTAGTATTTCCTATGTTGTTCTTTAATACTTTTGTGTGCCATCTAGTTAATCTCGAGTACAAACGATACATATTCTGTAGCTTTCATCTGTGTTCTCCCTTTAGTTTATGAGACCTGTTGCTGCTAGTTAACCCCAGTCCTACTATTTATGTCGTCTCCTACAGGAACTCATTACATAAATCTAACTACTAGTTGTCTTCCATGCATGTCAGATATAATTGCACACACTAATATATCCACAAGAACCTCACGAAGCAATGTAAAGGCCAATAAACTTGATGTCAATGATACCCAATATGATGGAACATGTAAAGGAAGTTCTTCAGAAGACTTGCAGAAAGATGATGAATCCTCTTCACCCCACAAGGTCCTTGCTCTAACTTGGCCTGTGATATGGGTACAACATGCATATAATGTCCTGGAGTGTATCTACTCTGTTACAATGCCATGTGCTTAGCATGCTAATCATGCATGTAAATATGTCATGCCTTCCTGTTTTTCAGTACCTATTCCATTCATGATAACATGTTTTCGAATTTAAGTATTGTCATTCTACTCTATCGCAATGCCATCTGCTTAATTTGGACAACATGCTTCTGAATATCTTATGCATTGTTATTCATCAGTATGTACTTCATCTGTCTACCATACCATGTTTTTTTACATTGAAGTGCTGTTCTAGTGCTCTGTTGCAATGCCATCTTATTTTCCCAATCATACATGTGTATGTTGCCTTAGTTATTTTTGTATGTATTCTGCTAGCATACAGTTTTTACATTCAACTAGTGTTTTTTTATGTGTTGTCCTATCGTATCCCTAGCTCTTACACCATACTCCCTCCGTCCGGATTACATGTTGCCGAAATGGATAAAAAGGATGTATCTAGAACTGAAATACGCCTAGACCCATCCATTTTTTTCCGGATGGAGGGAATACATGTCAATATGTCATGCCTTTCTATTCTTCAGTACCTATTCCATCTCTCTACTGCCGCATGTTTTATAATTAAAGCACCATTCTTCTATACAAGGCATGCAAGGGGAAGACGACTATGTTAGAATCTAAAGGGTTACAAACAAGGCCTTTGCAAAAGATCCAAATGCCAGGAGATAATAAACCAACTCCAGTTTTTAAAGATACTGCTCCAGCACAGAGAAACCCAACTCCTACTAATACTAAGCAGATTCCAGTGGCCAAAGAACTAGTCCGCTCTAGTCCAGCAAAAATATGTCAACTCAACTCTAAGAAGCATGTGTGTATCCTTGCATCATGAAATTTTATAGCATGCTGATCATATTTTCTACATGTTTCTTACCCATCTCTCTTTTAGAAAATAAGCTTAACAGATAGAAGAATTTCTGCACTGGTATCGTCTGTGAGGAAAGATTCTTGCAGGAATTCTCTGTACTCCAATGCAGATGTAAGTACCTGTTGTATATCACTATATTTTTACATCAGCATGTATTTTGTTAATCGGCGTGAATCCAACCTTTATCTGATCTAAATTTAGTTGTAGCAAAATGTATGATTAAAGGCCACAATGTTGATTTTTCTAAGGAAAACTGCCTGGTAGTTTTGCATCCTGAGCGGCATGAGTGTACTATCTCATATCAGTGGGTTTGATTACTTTGGTTCTGCAGTGGGTTTTCAGTGTTTTTTTACTGTGTTGTCCTGTCGTATCCCTAGCTCTTATGTCATACTCCCTTCACCCGGATTACATGTCGCAGAAATGGATAAAACTGGATGTATCTAGAACTGAAATACGCCTAGACCCATCCATTTATTTCCGGATGGAGGGAATACATGTCAATATGTCATGCCTTTCTATTCTTCAGTACCTATTCCATCTCTGCTATAGCATGTTTTATAATTGAAGCACCATTCTTCTATATAAGGCATGCAAGGGGAAGACGACTATGTTAGAATCTGAAGGGTTACAAACCAGGTCTTTGCAAAAGATCCAAACGCCAGGAGATAATAAACCAACTCCATTTTTCATAGATACTGCTCCAGCACAGAGAAACCCAACTCCCACTGATAATAAGCAGATTCCAGTGGCCAAAGAACTAGTCCGCTCCAGTCCAGCAAAAGAATGTCAACTCTATTCTAAGAAGCGTGTGCGTATCCTCGCATCATGAAATTTTATAGCATTCTGATCATATTTCTACATGTTTCTTACCCGTCTCTCTTTTAGAAAATAAGGTTAAACGATACAAGACTTCCTCCATTGGGATCGTATTCGAGGAAAATATCTTGCGGGAATTCTCTGTGCTCCAGTGCTGATGTAAGTACCTGTTGTATATCACTATATTTTTAGATCAGCATGTATTTTGTTAATCGGCCTGAATCTAACTTTTATCTGATCTAAAATTAGTTGTAGCAAAATGCTAAAGGCGCCAATGTTGATTTTTATAAGGAAAACTACCTGGTAGTTTTGCGTACTGAGCTGCATGAATGTGCTATCTCATATCATGCACATTACTGAATTGTAGTGCTTCTCTGGTTGCCCATTCATTCATTGTGTCAATGTTGCTTTCGTATTACCTTACCTGGCTAATGATAGCTGTGCCATATTGTGTTAATTTGGTGAAGGCTAGTTGCCCAAATGTTCATTGTGTCAATGTTGCTTTCCTATTATCTGACTTGGCCAATGATAGCAATGCTAGTGTGTTAATTTTGTGCAGGTTGCTGAAGATAAGAAGACAAACTCTTAAAACAGCAAGGCAACCCCATTGTTTCTTTCCAGTAAATCTAGGCTAGGTAATATGGCAATAACTCATGATTAATCTATTGGTTCCCGTCCTAATTTATGTTATGATGCAGTGCTCAAGACACTCTCCACTATCAATAATACAAGCCTGCCAAAATTGCCATCTGAATCTGTTCAGTATCCTTTGTCTCGAATGCGACGGAATAAATGTATGTTTGTGAACCAATTAATGGCTGAAGCAATGATGGAAATGGTGAATGAATCAGAGGTGCAGAGTCGTGCGACACAACAACTGATCAATGTTTTCAGAGACAGTGTGGCAAAGCAGCAAGAACTTGCCCACATGCTTATGGGCGTCATCTGTGCTGAGGTTGCAGATTGTGACGTTGTAGATGGTTAAGTTCTGCTCATTTATTTGCACTGGCATCAATCTTTGATTGCCCAGTGGATGTAATTTCATGTAATATATTCTAGATGTGCAACATTATTCCCTGTATGTCGTACCTTTGATCGTCGTAATGGGCTCAAATTATCTAATTTGGCCTAAAGACATGAACGAACTTTAGTGGGCCCATTAAGTTAATGGGCCGTTAATAGGCCGAAAGTTAATGGTCATCCCTCTTACCTCCCGGGTCGTTAACAGGGTGACATCGAAGCGGGCAACAGGTGGCCCCAATTTATTTCATGGGCCGTTAATAGGTCATTACTAAGTTTGGGCTACATATGGCCCAACTATACTGTAGGCCTTTAGCATGCCGAAAGAGACAGCGAGCTTGTATTGGACCATGAAGAGCATGGGCCGCTAAGAGGTTGAAAGTCAGGTCGTATTGTAAACGGCCCAACTGTGTTGTGGGCCTTTAGCAGGCCGAAAGAGAAACCGGGCTGGTATTGGACCATGAAGGGCATGGGCCGTTAAGAGGCCAAAACTAAGGTCCGACTACAAATGGCCCAACTCATTTATGGTCCGTTAACAGGCCGAAAGGCACATAGGGTCGGGAATTGGCCCAACACTTAAATGGGTCGCTAAAAGGCCAAAACTCAGGTCCGACTACAATTGGCCCAACTGATTTATGGGCCGTCAACGGGATGAAAGTGACACCGGGCCAGAAATTGGCCCAACACTTAAATGGGCCGCTAAAAGGCTGAAACTCAGGTCCGACTACAAATGGCCCATCAGATTTATGGACCATCAACAGGCTGAAAGACACACCGGGCCGGAAATTAGCCCAACATTTAAATGGGTCGCTAAAAGGCCAAAAGATGTACATCCTAAAAATTGGCCCATCCATCAAATGGTCCGTTAATAGGACAAAATCTCATCGGGCCGATATTGAGCCCAAATATATAGCGGGCTGTTAACGGGCTCGAACTAACGATGGGCTGCAATGGTGTCAAATCTTTAACAGGCCGAATTGACACATCTCGTATGGGCCGTGGGCTTAAATGGACCTGACACAAGTAGGCCTTATATGGGCCGGCCTGCTAATTTTTACTGGGCCGGCCTTTTTCACCGGAATGGGCCACTATTGGGCCGTGCCACATGTCGACCTATCATAGGCGCCTCCTATCCAATGAGTGGATGACATCTGTCCCAACGATGAGCCGACGCGTGTTTCCTCTAGCCAATGATGATTTTACACGTGGAAAATCCCCATTGGTCGGGGCTGTTAACGGGTTATCGAATCCAAAACCCGACTCGATAGCTTAACGGCGTTCCGTTACGGTGGATGCCACGTGTCGGTCACCCTTAACGAAAGCACTTCTGTGACGCGCGATTTATCGTCATGGAAGTGGACACTTCCGTGATGATAATTTTGGTAATGTCATGGAACACTTCTACGATAGCACAGGTATGACTATCTTGATTCTGTCATAAATTTGTCATGGATGTACATGCATGACAAAAAAGCGACCTACTGTGACAAACATGTATCATCACGGAAGTGTATTTTTTTGTAGTGTAACATCACTATATATCAAGGCTAATATGAATGTGATCATTAGACAATTGCTGCTAAAAATGGTTTAAGTTCATGAATTGACCCTCCTTGTAAAGGTTTAGCAATGCTTGGCCCCCTAGTTCATTTATTTTTCATGGCTCCGCCACTGCGCGGATCAGCGCATGTTTTCGCCCCCTATCTCTAAATATCGATCTCGCACTTGTGCATTCCTTCATAGTCTCCCTCCACTCGGCCCCTCGCACCATCTTCTAGCCCCCCACCGGATTTTGCCATATGTACAATCTAGCAGACTCCATGGTTGAACTTAAGCATAATGCACAAACCTCAAAACAACAGTGGTTCTCTTTTGTTCTAGAATCTTCCGTATCATAACTACCCAAACTTTTTTCTAGTTGAATTGCCATTATTTGTTTTTACTTTATGCTTTACAACGCACAATTCCATGAATCATAAAATAGATTAAGGGCTTCTTTGATTCAAAGGATTCTCAAAGGAATTTTGGAGGATTCTAATCATTAGGAATTTTTCTGTAACATCCCAAATTTTCAATTTGGAATGTTATACACTAGATCATCATTGTATATCATATTTATTGCATTTTGGTTGATCCTAGAAATTTTTCGCAACTCAAGGACCCTCGAAGAGAGTTGGGGATTTCGTTATTTTCATATTTGAGTTGTCTCGAATTTTGAAAATAGGATCATTTGATCTTATTTATTTTATCGTCAATAATTTCTATTACAATAATATGAGAGAGGGAATAAAATGACTTTCCCAAAAATTAAGAAATATTGAGGATTTAATAAAAAATCAAATAAGATTTTATTTGGTTTTATTTGCTATTTTATTTGAATTTAGGAAAAATGCGCGTTTTCCAAAATTGCATTTAGGCCCCAAATAAATGTTCATCCTGTGCGTCTTGATTTTAGAAGCCGGGGAAAATATATTTCGGGATTTTTGGAGTCCGTCTAGTATTTCTTTTATTTGTTTTTCTGCGCGGAATTAATTAAAAAAACGCGAACCGACTCCGGGCCGTACCCGAGTGGGACTCCGCCCGGGGGGCCTTTATAAGCCACCCGACCCGAGCCGCCGAAGCCCATCAGCCGCC